>NC_057813.1:217961720-217976363 GCF_018294505.1 Triticum aestivum | reverse complement strand
CTCCGCCGGAGGACAGTTGTCCCCGGCGCCAGCGACTAACGGCGTCAGAGAGGGAGGGGGAAAGCGACGGGGGTCACGCGGGAGCTATGCGCAAACACGGGCGAGCACAGGAGCGAGGAGGAAAGGGACGAACAAAGTGCGCGGGCACTGTGCCGTTGGCCGGACCGAGCCCGTGCTCGCTGCGGCGAGCTCCGGCGTCGGCGAGCGGCCGGGTGGAGTTAAGGGGGTGGAGACGAGGATGGTGGCAAGGGGGGACACGCTCTGGCTGGCCAAGGAGCGAGCACGCGCGCCACAGAGGTGTTGGCGACGCGCAGAGCGCGCGTTTGGCATGCCAGCATGCTCGGACGAACGCGGTCACCGCATGGACCGTGACATCAGGCCACATATGCACTAACCATGATGTCTGGCGTGTAGTCCTTAGTAAACTTAGGTGTTACCAAGGCTCGATTAGGTTCCGGGTGCAGTAGAAGTAAAATGGCGATGAGGTTAAGTTACTGGAAAGAAACTTTGGGGAGTTACTGTGGTCAAACCACAGGGATTAAAGGGCTGAGCTTTGGAGTTTTACTGACTCTTACTAGGGTGAATAAGCTCACGGAAAACCATCTACATTGGAGCTAGTAAAAAGGTAGTTGCTGTAGAAACTACCATTTCAGCCCAGAAGTGAAATTATTTTCTGTAGCCAAAATACTCCAAAGAGTGGTGAAATATTTTTCTCAGAAATGTGCCCTAGGGTCCAAATAATATTTGGGATTTTTCTCAGGATTTTTGGGGCAACAGAAATGAGGGTTGCTTTGGAGGTCAAAGAGTTTAGCTAGGGGTTAAGAGGCAAAATGAATATTTTTCATTTAAGAAAAATATTCCAAGCAATATTGTTGGGTTGGCCAGGGGTGAAATGATGGATTTGAGGAGGAGAGGGGACACTTGGGTGAAAATCAAGGGATACCCAAGTGATCAAGTCCAAATGGAATGATTCAAAACTCCAAATCCAAAACCAACTCAGTTGAAAATCAAGCAAAGAAAAGAGGGCAAAACCCAGGCTATGACACGTGAAGATACCGATTGTAATCGGATTCCCAGGGCGACGCTGCTCCTAGCCTCATGTTGAATTGAGCGTCCGCTTTTTGCCTACGCTTGTCCTCACGATAGGCGGCTCGCTCCGCCCTCCTCTTATCCCTCTCCGCCCTCCTTTGCGCGTAGAACTCGCGCTCGTTGATGATGTCCTGCGGGAAGCGTTGGCGCCACAGTGCCATGGCTTCCTCGTCCATCTCGGCGATGCCGAGCTGGTGCTCCCACCTTTGGTTGTCATGACGATCCTCGTCGGTGCTAAGCCGCGGCAGAGGCGCGAGCTCCTGCGCCCGCTCCCGCGTCGGCACATTGGGGAAGTTCAATGTTCTATGAGGCCACCGGAGGCACCAGGCCACCGCGTCGTATGTGCGGGCAGCCTCATTGGTGGTGTCGAAATTTCCAAGGCTGAGGCGCAACCCGCGGAACCGGATCTCGACGGAGAAGCCGCCGGAGGGGCGCGCGCGGACGCCGCGATATCCCCAAGTTTCCCGGTGACACGGCAGCTGCGAGGCGAGAAAGACCGGGGAGAGAGCGGTGGTGAGGCATAGAGCAGGGAGAGAGCGGCTGCAAGGCATAGAGCGGTGAGAGGGCATTGGATTTTATAAAGCGCGCCGGATGACGCGCGCCAAAACTAGCGCATGCCCGGCCGCTTTTTCCCGGGCACGCGCGATCCTTTCTAGACGTCTCTGCTATCTCTACTCTCTTCTCTACTTTTATGATTATTTTGTATTTAATATTTATCTCTACTTCTCTACTGTCTACTTTTTTTCTCTATACTTCTTATACAAAATAGAGTTGGTGATGATGGTGTGCCTACCATCCTGCAATATAGGCTGTCCGATTTATATCTGATAGATAGGATGGAAACAATGGGAATTTTGCAAAAGGATAGCCACACCCCTCTCCATATTTGCAAATAAGGCCTTCCCTCATTCATCCTTCTCTCCCACAAGATAAAGTACTCATACAAATGCATCTTGATGCATGCAACGCATGGGCATCTTGCTAGTTCTAAAAAACTTTCCATCATTTGCCACACTACTGGTTGCAGATGAAAAACCTACCCAAGCACAGCGCGATACAGGAGCGACGCACAATTACAAGGTGATATTTTGTTGGACAATGGAGGCTATAACCAATTACTTTTACGGGAACAATAGCACCCAGGAAATTTGAAGGGTAGGTATGAACAAAATTGGAACTGCACATGTATTGCTAAGTGATTCAATACACACATTACCAATCGAGGAGGAGAACGATGGTCGCGGCAGCCTCTGCGTGATGAGGACATCAATACCATTATTACACCCACAGCCCCTGCTGCTATACATAGTGGACCAATTTCTAGAGCTCGCGCACACCAATTAAATTACCAGGTACTTTCGTTTCTTGGTAATGATTCTAATGTTCATGAGAATATGATGCTGCCTAAATTGGATACATTTGTTTTGCTTACAAATGAAGGGCCTAGCTTGGAGAAGGATGAACATTGGAGCAAGAACAAGCATGGAGATGATGGCATGCGCAAGGGAAACAAGAACGGAGTTACAAGTGATGATTTCAGGATGTTGAAGCCACCATAATGAGTGGATGAAGCCTTGGACGAAATATACAAGATGCTACTTCATAACTTTCGTCCAGAGGCTATTCTAGGTGCTGCGTCACCTTATTATTGGGCCAGGCCCATGTATTTTCGAAATACTTGAGTATAGGCTGTTTTTAGAGTCTGTATGTGTGGGGAAACAAGAGATAGGGTTGGTTTCGAACCCCTTCCCCAAGGGCCACGAAATTCCCCCCTCTTCCTCCATATATACAGCCCTTAGGGCGTCGTTTAGACTTTGGGTTTTGTTTAGATTAAAGTTCGCCATAGCTGCAACTTCGCGTACTTCGTTTGTGTTCAACAACCAGACAAAGACGTCACAGAACCCCACCTTGATCAATACAGCTTTCATCTTATATTCGCAATATCCAGATTGCAATCTCAGTTTTTTGGTTGTTCTTCATTTGCTCGCAGGAAAGAGACCCTCGTGGTCAGGTTGATCGTGCTCCGGCGTGGTTAATAACCTCTCGGAGTTGGTTTAGCGATTGCTAAGGCGCGACGTTCTCGCACGTTCGTAGTCAGATCGTCAAAGTCGACTTCCACCAAAGCAATATCCATCATCTCATCGAAAGACGGGACACCGTTGCCTCTATCAAGTGGATCAGATTTCCAAGTTGCTCGGTCAGATTTTACAGTTTTTCATAGTTTAGATCGAGTCTGTTCTTCATACCTATAGTCCACGAAAAAGCCACAAAAAAATTAGGGTTAGGTCATCATATCCGAACCAGTTTGAGCCTTTGCATAGTCTTTTCAGTTTTTTGCTTTGCTGAATTTGCGGTTGCATCGTCGTGTCAAGTTGCTGGTCTTAGCGTCTAGTATTTTAGAGTTTCGAGTTCTGGTCATAAGTTGTCACGCCGCCGCCGCACTATCATCATTGCCCCTTCCATTTACCACCATCGCTTATACGCCACCGATCCGTATCCATATACCATCACCAATTCGTATCCATATACCACCACCAATCTGTATCCATATACCACCACCGCTGCCATATTTTCCCATCATATACCATCATCACCAGTCCGAGTTCCATCAGATTCATCTCCGCCACCAGTCCTAGTCTGAGTCCAGTATTTGTTCCTTTATTTCCGAGTTCCAGATCACGCGATACTCCGAGTCGTGACAGAGTAGGACTCCCGAATTGTCGTGCTACCCGCAGAAGACAAATAGTTCCAGTTTCAAAAAAAACTAAGTCTGGAAAATTCTGGCTAGGCAGTTTTTAGACCATTTGTAGACTTTTTCAGAAAAAAATTGTTGCGGAGCCAAAAAAAGAGGAAAAAAAGTGCAAAAAAAAGTGAAAAAATAGGAAAAAAATTCAGAGTGTGCTCCTCCCTTGATTATGTGCCGCGTTGTGATTTTGTTAGTGTTCTAGGCTCGCGTCTCTAGCACGGTCTAGCCTAGGACCAGCACAGTACCGTCGTTGAGCGTTTATTCAACTTTGCATCTCTGAATTGATTATTGCTGACCATTTTTGCTACCATATTATAAGCCTTCCCAGCTCCACATACATCTACGTCGTGTGTTTGACTCTCCCTGGTAATAGCTCTATCCAAGCTTTGAGAGTTTTGACTACAACGGTTGCCGATCACCACCTGCTGCTAGGTAAGAACTGGTAAGAATTTGAGATTTGCTTGACGGATTTGTGACACCCCACCAGCACCATATTCTAGTAGTCTGTAGGATCATATTCTTGTCTATTTCTATTGCTGCTAACTATGGCAGGAACACAAGTCGACGAGATTGACTGGGAGAACATGACGAACAAGGAGCTTCATGATAAGTTTCATCAAATGTTGGGTCAACAGGTGGAAGACGTGATGGCCAGTTTTGGAAAGGCAATGGAGAAGATGGATGACATTGAGAAGTCAATTGACACCAAGTTGGACGCCAAGTTTGATGAATTACTCAAACGTCTCCCACAACCAGCTCTACGCCGCGATACAGTAGGGCGAGCACAGCGACTTCCTATTGAGCCAGGACAAAATTCTAGTGCCGCTGCTACTGTTGTTGGTGCTTCTATAGCTACTGCTGTTACTGCAGAGGTGGAGGACTATTACGAGGATGAGGTTGATCAAAATCAGAACTACGTGCAGCCACCAGCACCACCACCAGCAGGTCGACCTCAGGTATATTTTCGCAATGGTAGGCCTGCACCACCACCTCAGGTACGAGATAATGACCATATTCCAAAACTGAAATTGAATATTCCACCGTTTGAGGGTAGATATGTTCCTGATATATATCTTACTTGGGAGTTAGAAACTGAACAACGTTTTACATGTTTAGAATATCCCGAGGAGAGACGTGTTGCTGCTGCTATTTGTGCTTTCACTAGTTTTGCATGTGTATGGTGGTCTGAACATTGTAGATTATATCCTATTCCAACTACTTGGGCTGCTTTGAAAACTGCTATGCGTACTCGTTGGGTTCCACCATATTATCAACGTGAATTACTTCAAAAATTGCAGCGCTTAAGACAAGGAGAAAATTCTGTAGAAGAATATTATCAGGAATTACAAACTGGCATGATTAGATGTGGTATTGTTGAGCAGAATGAAGCTATGCTTGCACGTTTTATGGGTGGATTAAATAAAGAGATTCAGACCATTCTAGAGTATAAGGAGTATACTAATATCACTCGTTTATTCCATCTTGCTTGTAAAGCTAAACGTGAAGTGCAGGATCGGCAAGCATTGGCGCGAACTAACTTTTCTGCAGGTCGACTTTCATCATGGACACCGCGTGCATCCTCTACTTCCACTGCACCAGCACCTCCATCAGCTGCTACCTCCAGCCGTGATACAAGAAAGCAGGCACAACCACCACTATCTGCCAAGAGCGTACCTACCGGGCCTGCGCAGAGCTCTTCTTCGTCCATGGCATCAACAGGGCACACAAGTGATATTATTTGTCGTCGTTGTAAGGGAAGAGGACATTATGCGCGAGAATGCAAATCTCAGCGTGTGATGATTTCTACTGAGGATGGTGGGTATGAGTCTGCTAGTGACTATGATGAGGAGACTTTAGCCCTTATTACAAGTGAAGAACACGGTGGAGATGATTCTGATCATGAGACGCAATACATGGCTCCTGAAGATGCTGACAGGTATGAATGTTTAGTTGCTCAACATGTTTTGAGCGTGCAGGTTACACAAGCTGAGCAAAATCAGAGGCATAATTTGTTCCATAGAAAGGGAGTTGTGAAGGAACATTCTGTGCGTGTCATCATAGATGGAGGGAGCTGTAACAACTTGGCTAGCATGGAGATGGTGGACAAGCTATCTCTCACCACAAGACCACATCCACATCCTTACTACATCCAATGGTTCAACAACAGCGGCAAGGTTAAGGTAACACGTACTGTTCATGTGCATTTTAGTATCTCTACATATGCTAATTATGTTGATTGTGATGTGGTACCTATGCAAGCATGTTCCTTATTACTTGGTCGACCATGGCAATTTGATAAAAATTCTGTACACCATGGTAGAAACAATCAGTATACTCTTGTTCATAAGGATAAAAATATTACTTTGCTTCCTATGACTCCTGAGTCCATTTTGAAAGATGATATTAATAGAGCTAATAAAGCAAAACAGGAGAAAAATAAGAGTGAAAATCAGATTGTGGCAAAAAAATTTGAGCAACAAATGAAGCCTAATAGTAAACCATCTAGTGTTGCTTCTGAAATTAAATTGAAAAGTGCATGTTTACTTGCCACTAAATCTGATATTGATGAGCTAGATTTTAGCAAATCTGTTTGCGATGCTTTTGTGTGCAAAGAGGCATTATTTTCATTCGAGGACGTGCCTTCCTCTTTGCCTCCTGCTGTCACTAACATTTTGCAGGAGTTCGCTGACGTCTTTCCACAAGACGTGCCACCGGGATTACTGCCTATTCGAGGGATTGAGCATCAGATTGACTTAATTCCCGGTGCTTCACTGCCAAACCGTGCGCCATACCGTAACAATCCAAAGGAGACGAAGGAGATTATGCGTCAAGTACAAGAGCTTCTCGACAAAGGTTATATACGCGAATCCCTTAGTCCTTGTGCTGTTCCTATTATTCTAGTGCCAAAAAAGGATGGTACATCGCGTATGTGTGTTGATTGTAGAGGCATTAATAATATTACTATTCGTTATCATCATCCTATTCCTAGGCTAGATGATATGCTTGATGAATTGAGTGGCTCTACAATATTCTCCAAAGTTGATTTGCGTAGTGGATACCATCAAATTCGTATGAAATTGGGGGATGAATGGAAAACAACATTTAAAACTAAGTTTGGATTATATGAGTGGTTAGTCATGCCTTTTGGGTTAACTAATGCACCTAGTACTTTCATGAGATTAATGAACGAAGTTTTACGTGCTTTCGTTGGACGGTTTGTGGTAGTTTACTTTGATGACATATTGATTTATAGCAGATCTTTGGAGGAACATTTGGAACATTTATGTGCTGTTTTTATTGCTCTACGTGATGCACGTTTGTTTGGTAACCTTGGGAAGTGCGCCTTTTGCACCGACCGAGTGTCTTTTCTTGGCTATGTTGTTACTCCACAGGGAATTGAAGTTGATAAAGCCAAGATTGAAGCTATTGAGAGTTGGCCGCAACCTAAAATGGTCACACAAGTGAGGAGTTTTCTTGGCCTCGCTGGATTCTATAGGCGTTTTGTGAGAGATTTCAGCACCATTGCTGCACCTCTCAATGAGCTTACAAAGAGGGATGTGCCTTTTGTTTGGGGTACCGCATAGGAAGAAGCCTTCATGGTATTGAAAGATAAGTTGACACATGCTCCTTTACTCCAACTTCCTAATTTTAATAAGACTTTTGAGCTTGAATGTGATGCTAGCGGAATTGGATTAGGAGGAATGTTATTACAAGATGGCAAACCTATTGCATACTTTTCTGAAAAATTGAGTGGGCCTAGTCTGAATTATTCTACTTATGATAAAGAATGATATGCTCTTGTTCGGACTTTAGAAACATGGCAACATTATTTATGGCCCAAAGAATTTGTTATACATTATGATCATGAATCTTTGAAACATATTAAAAGTCAAGCTAAACTGAATCGTAGACATGCTAAATGGGTTGAATTCATTGAGACATTCCCTTATGTCATCAAACACAAGAAGGGTAAAGAAAATGTTATTGCTGATGCTTTGTCTCGTCGCTATACTATGCTTTCACAACTTGACTTCAAAATATTTGGTTTGGAGACCATCAAAGATCAATATGTGCATGATGCTGATTTTAAAGATGTATTGCAGAATTGTAAAGAAGGAACAACTTGGAACAAGTTCGTTGTTAATGATGGATTTGTGTTTCGTGCTAACAAGCTATGCATTCCAGCTAGCTCCGTTCGTCTTTTGTTGTTGCAGGAGGCGCATGGAGGAGGACTAATGGGACACTTTGGCGTGAAGAAGACGGAGGACGTACTTGCTACACATTTCTTTTGGCCCAAGATGAGACGGGATGTTGAGCGCTTTGTTGCTCGCTGCACTACATGTCAAAAATCTAAGTCACGACTCAATCCTCATGGTTTATATATGCCTTTGCCTGTACCTAGTGTTCCTTGGGAGGATATATCTATGGACTTTGTTTTAGGTTTACCTCCAACAAAGAAGGGGAGGGATAGCATATTTGTTGTCGTGGATAGATTTTCGAAAATGGCACACTTTATACCATGTCATAAAAGCGATGATGCTGTTAATGTTGCTGATTTGTTCTTCCATGAAATTATTCGCTTGCATGGTGTGCCAAATACTATTGTTTCATATCGTGATACTAAATTTCATAGCCACTTTTGGAGATGTTTATGGGCTAAGTTGGGGACTAAACTGCTTTTTAGTACTACTTGTTACCCCCAAACTGATGGACAAACTGAAGTAGTCAATAGAACATTGTCTACTATGCTTAGGGCTGTTTTGAAGAATAATAAGAAAATGTGGGAAGAATGCTTGCCTCATATTGAATTTGCTTATAATCGTTCATTACATTCTACTACTAAGATGTGCCCTTTTGAAATTGTGTATGGTTTCCTACCTCGTGCACCTATTGATTTGTTGCCTCTTCCATCTTCGGAGAAGGTTAATTTTGATGCTAAACAACGTGCTGAATTGATTTTAAAAATGCATGAGTTAACTAAGGAAAACATTGAGCGTATGAATGCTAAATATGAACTTGCTGGAGATAAAGGTAGAAAACATGTTGTGTTTGCACCTGGAGATCTTGTTTGGTTACATTTGCGTAAGGATAGATTTCCTGATTTGCGCAAATCAAAGCTAATGCCACGTGCTGATGGTCCTTTTAAGGTGTTAGAGAAAATAAATGATAATGCATATAAACTTGAGCTGCCTGCAGATTTTGGGGTTAGTCCCACTTTTAACATTGCAGATTTGAAGCCTTATTTGGGTGAGGAAGATGAGCTTCCGTCGAGGACGACTTCATTTCAAGAAGGGGAGGATGATGAGGACATCAATACCATTATTACACCCACAGCCCCTGCTGCTATACATACTGGACCAATTACTAGAGCTCGCGCACGCCAATTAAATTACCAGGTACTTTCGTTTCTTGGTAATGATTCTAATGTTCATGAGAATATGATGCTGCCTAAATTGGATACATTTGTTTTGCTTACAAATGAAGGGCCTAGCTTGGAGAAGGATGAACATTGGAGCAAGAACAAGCATGGAGATGATGGCATGCACAAGGGAAACAAGAACGGAGTTACAAGTGATGATTTCAGGATGTTGAAGCCACCATAATGAGTGGATGAAGCCTTGGACGAAATATACAAGATGCTACTTCATAACTTTCGTCCAGAGGCTATTCTAGGTGTTGCGTCACCTTATTATTGGGCCAGGCCCATGTATTTTCGAAATACTTGAGTATAGGCTGTTTTTAGAGTCCGTATGTGTGGGGAAACAAGAGATAGGGTTGGTTTCGGACCCCTTCCCCAAGGGCCACGAAATTCCCCCCTCTTCCTCCATATATACAGCCCTTAGGGCGTCGTTTAGACTTTGGGTTTTGTTTAGATTAAAGTTCGCCATAGCTGCAACTTTGCGTACTTCGTTTGTGTTCCACGACCAGACAAAGACGTCACAGAACCCCACCTTGATCAATATAGCTTTCATCTTATATTTGCAATATCCAGATTGCAATCTCAGTTTTTTTCTTGTTCTTCGTTTGCTCGCAGGAAATAGACCCTCATGGTCAGGTTGATCATGCTCCGGCGTGGTCAATAACCTCTCGGAGTTGGTTTAGCGATTGCTAAGGCGCGACGTTCTCGCACGTTCGTAGTCGGATTGTCAAAGTCGACTTCCACCAAAGCGATATCCATCATCTCATCGAAAGACGGGACACCGTTGCCTCTATCACTGTGAGTCATGGTCGGCAATGGGAGTCTGTTCACTGTCCACGACGGTGGTGCTTCTGTGCTTGGCGTCGGCTTCCGAGAAGCAGATCCGAGACCATGGAAGACGGTGCCGGGGAAGAGGCTCTGTGTACGACGACGACGGTGGACCGGCTCCAGTGCGGCGTACGAGGTCGTCGATGAGGCAGATGCGCTGCGATGGACGAGTGCGCCGATGTAGAAGGGGAGGAGCACGAAGGCTGCGGTGCCGTGGAGAAGTCTATTTTGCGATGGGGATAGAAAATGGGGACTATTCAGGTGTACTACTCTAGGTGCCGGGGTGGGGTTGGCTGGGTAGGATGAACCTGAAGTTACGAAAATAGCCCCCTACTAAGCGTCATCCGTAGGCCTGTTCAGAAGGCTATGATGGTAACTTCCTACTGCTCGAATCAGGGTCGCGGGTGATTTTCCCGCCGACCTCAAAATTTTGTGATACTGAACTCCCCGTGTGGCGTGTTGGGTGATTCGGCTAAGCAACTAGCGAGTAGTACTAGTAAACTCTGCATATTAGGTTTGACCGAAGTCAAACTTCCTAAAGTTTGACCAAGCTAATAGAAAAATATTAACGTTTACCGTAACAAATATGTATGATGTAAAAGTGCATTCAATAATGAATCTAATGGTATTTATTTGTTATTGTATATGTTAATATTTTTTGTTATAACTTTTTGAGAGTTTACAAAACTTGACTTTAACCAATGCTAATACGCGGACTTAAATAAAAACGGAGGGAGTACACATTTGCTTTCTTAGTTTGTAGTGAACTAATCATTTGTTGAAATTGTGAAATAAATATATTAGGCTACTGACTTCGAATGTAATGGTCTATACAATTCAATAGTTACAGTCATTGTCGAATTCCAAGATGTATATGAGGTCTATAGTACTTCACAACATGCTCAAACTCACATAATCCCAGTCAAATGAGAATCTAAATGCATTTCATAGTTATTACTTTGTAGGATGCAACAAAACCAACCATAACTCTGCATCAACCATTATAAAAGCAACATTTTGAACATATCCCAATGTGTGAATGAAACATGCAGAGAGAGCTTGCGAAGATGGAGCAGATAGGGCAGGAAAGATTATATGTATGTGGACGAGAGAGTAGGAGACAAACCTAACGAGACAGCGAGAGAGATATATAGAGAGAAAGAAAGAGGAATAAGTTAGGTCTGTGAGAAAGATGGAGACATGTAATATACGTGAGAATGTGTGCATACGTGAGATATGTGTGCATCCGGATTCTGTATACGTGGAAGGAGAAGAGACAACAGGTTTGATGAGAGAGCTGGAAAAACATGGACGAGAGGGGAAGGATCTTGTGGGTTGAGGGATTGATAATTTTGTGCGGGAGAGAGAGGGTGGGGGGAGGAGTCGGTCAGCCGTCGTCACATCATCCTGCTTCCAAATGGCCCCGCAGTCTCTAGGGCAGTGTGGTCGCCGTCTTTGATATCCTCGATGCCCTCTTTGAAGATTGAGGTGTTGTGCATGTTGGGGTGCAAAGAAGCACAAGCGACAGTGGTCGCCATATAACCTTGGATGGGGATGAATTGTGTGCTCGGGGGAGGGTGTGTGTGTGTGCTGTGATGTGTGCTGTGCTGTGTGTGTGTGTGTGTGTGTGTGTGAGAGAGAGAGAGAGAGAGATATTGAGAGAAAACAAACCTAAGGAGAGAAATGGGTGTGTATGTGATGGAACGCTACATGCTAAACAGGTTATTCATGAAGAGATGGTGCGCGCCTTAAGGTGGGCAGGGGCCGGGTGAGGGTGTAAAAATGTGCGTGTTGATGCATGTGTTACATGCAATCGTGCGAGGGACGGACGAATCGGGAGAGAAGGTTGTTGTGTTATGGATGCTCCTCTCTCTCTCCCTCTCACACACACACACACACACAAGTAAAATAGAAGACCGTTCACTCATGTATACACAACGTATCAGCTTCTGTCTATGTCTCATTCATGCATGATCATTTGCACATTCACACCTCTCTATATATCTATCACACGCACACCGTCTCCACATTGCCCTTCCGGCACAACACACATATGGACACATACACACGTTCTCTCTTAGTCACACATACAAAATCAGTATTAAAAAAACTGGGGCGCACCTAAAACGTCCAAATCCAAATAAACATGAACTGGACCTAAATTCAAATATATGGAAATAATGTAGCGTCAAGAACTTTTCTAGGAAAAAAATTTGAGTAATATTCGGGGATTGTTTTCACACACACAAAAAGGTTCGGTGCATGTCCTTCGAGCGCGACACGGTGACGCACCATTCGATCAACCGCGCGGCCGCGGTTCACGCGCTTGCACAGGATCCTGTATCATGGCTGTGGTAACTAATAAAAGCGCTACCTAAGTCTAATGTTTATGTGTACTAGTACAGTTTTCTTTTAAGTTTGACCAACCCTATATAAAACTAAAGTAAGCTCCCATACACGCACTCATCAATATGCCACCGCCGCCGTTGCGCATGCCAGCTCCCGCCTGCTCTGGCCAACAATTTCTCGCCCATCACCGCCGTGTCGCCGCCATCCCTCTGCCATGAAGCCGGAGGCTCGCCCGCTCACGTCGTCTACAGTCCCTCTCGCGATGCCACCGCGCTGCCAAGCACGCGAGTAGCCGGTAGAGCCATGTCTATGCACGCAGCATAGGAAGAGGAGGATGAGTGCGTGCTCCAGCGCGCCGGCGAGGAGGAACTAGCGTGTCATTGTCGTCTCCGCTCACGTGGAGGAGGCGCGCATGGTGGCTGTCACGACGGAAGCCGGTCGCGCATGCGTCGAGCCTGCAAACCGGGTGCGGACATGGAATCTACCTTAGAGACCTTGAATGCCACGTGGATCCTGCAATCTGAAGGAGCAATTTGGGTCAGTCGACTCTTGTGAGCCGTTTGATGCAACATGGATGGCTAGAAGGGCTTCTTCAACCTCCGAAATTGGTGCACGGTACATTTTCTCAGCCCGCTACACGCCTAACCGCCTGCCGCCGCCGCCCCGCCCTCCCCTGAACCGCCTGCCACCGCCATGCTCCCCCCACCCCTGCTATCCATTTAACCCAGGGCATGATCCATTTTTTTCCGGCGAACTGCATTCCGCACCCAACACTCATAAGATAGATCATGGGCACCCTGCCACCCTAATATAGATACTGGGGTAGCTTCTCTGCCGTCTTCTTCCTTTGCTCCGTCGAACTTCTTTCACAAATCAACTGACCCAAATTATACTACTAGTACGAACATATTAAGTACAGTAGGAACACAAAGATACGAGAAGTAGTACCAACTGCAAGAAGAACAATAGTAAGACATAGTACTAGTACTACTGTACGTACTAAAGAGTTCAAATAACGAGAAAGAACATAAACATAGTTCTGCTAGGGCCTCAGCACAACACACCCTTGAAAATAAATTAAGCAACTAGTCCGCTTGACACTGCAGTAGAACCAGCACGATCGACGGCATTGCCACCTACTCGGAGTCCAAGTCCATGTCCTCGACATCGTCCTGTCCCTCTTCCTCTTCCTCTTCGTCGATGCTTCTTTGCTTGAACCAGACATTGGGCTCTGCTTCTTCATCCAACCCTTGTAGATATTTAAACAAAGGTAGGCATCCATTGCCGCGTACAGGATGTGATCTTCATCTAATGTCTTCGACTCCCATGCATGATGGAACTCGTGATGAGGTTTCTTCAGTTTAGGGTATGAAGGATCAATCATGGCTGCTGCCAGGGTCAGCATTGAAGGCTGAGAGGAGGACACTAGGCTTGCCTTTTGGAGATCGAAGGGCTGGCCTACAATGAGGCCTATCCGACGCAGGACATCCATATCGTTCCTAAAGTCTACAGTAATGAATTTCACTCTTTCGTCCTTGAGGAAGTTCTTAAAATCCTGGCATCAACGTCGGCATGGCATATGTGGTACACCAAGCACATGTTATGTACGCTGTAACATCCCAAATTTTCAATTTGGAATGTTATACATTAGATCATCATTGCATATCATATTTATTGCATTTTGTTTCGATCCTAGAAATTCTACGCAACTCAAGGACCCATGGAGAGAGTTGGGGATTTCGTTATTTTCATATTTGGGTTTTCTCAAATTTTGAAAATAGGATCATTTGATTTTATTTATTTTATCTTCAATTATTTCTAATATGAAAATATGAGAGAGGAAATAAAATGACTTTCCCAAAATAAAGAAGTATTGAAGATTTAATTAAAAAATCAAATAAGATTTTATTTTGGAATTTATTGCTATTTTATTTGAATTTAGGAAAAGCGTGTTTTTCAAAATTGCATTTAGGCCCCAAATAAATGTTCATCTAAACAAGCTTGATTTTAGAAGTCGGGAAAAATTTATTTCGGGATTTTTGGAGTCCGTTTAGTATTTCTTTTAATTGTTTTTCTGCGCGTATTGTTTAAAAAAAAAGGTTACCGCCTTACCGGGCCGTGTCCGACCTGGACACTGCACCCGGGCGGCCTTTAAAGGCCAACGGCCCGCCCCAGGCCGAAACCCTAGCCGCCGCCCCACCCCGCCTCGAGC
>NC_057813.1:216601665-216632209 GCF_018294505.1 Triticum aestivum | reverse complement strand
AAGTCCGTTTCATCCATTTTGCGGTACGCCACACCCCTCCCGATCAACAGGACCCCCGTTTCGACCGTAGCGCTCCAACACAAGTCCGTTCGTCCGTTTTCCGGTACGCCACACCCCTCCCAATCAACAGGACCCCCGTTTCAACCGTAGGAGGTCCGTTTCCTCCGTTTTGTGGTACGCCACACCCATCCCGATCAACAGGACCCCGTTCCGAACGTAGGAGGTCCGTTTCCTCCGTTGTGCGGTATGCCAGGCCTCATTTCCATCGCTTGTTCCGTCCAAGCCCTCCCGATGAACACGGCCACGCATTCCGTTCCGACCCAGCCGGTTGGCTCCCACGCGTTCTGTTGCCTCCCGATGAACACGACGCACTCCGTTGCCTCCCCATGAACACGATGATGACGTTGTTTCTCCGTTCCGACCCAGCCATGTACGTATGCGCGAGTAGGCGTTCGAGACCCTGCCCGCATGTACGTATGTGGCCATATTTTCTTTCTTGCACCCTCGCCGCTGTACGTACGTGTACGTGCGCGCCTCTACTACGACCAGTATGTACGTACATGTTCACGACCAGAATGACAACGCTACGTACGCTACGACCAGGTGGGTCCCGACTGTCAGGCACTTCCTTGCGTGAGAAGATGTAGCTGGTGTGTCCCAGCAGTCAGGGGGGCGAATCGTTTTGGTTTTTTTTGCCTGGACGCACTTCCTTGCATGCGAAGGTGTAGTTGGTGGGTCCCAGCAGTCAGGGGGAAACATTTTTTTCGCTAAATATGGTGGCCCATCCGGTGGGTCCCCGCTGTCAAGTGGAGGAATAATTATTTTGCGCGTAATAAGGAGGCACTTCCTTGCTGCGGCCGTGGACCCAGCTGTCAGCCTCTACACGTACAGTCCACGTCCTATGGAAGCCGCTCCTTGACCACGTTGACCACGCTGCACCGAGAGCACCAGGGCGGTGGACGACGACGAGGCCTAGGAAGGGGACGATGCGGAGCCGGGGAAGACACGACAGTGGATGCCCACGCGTAGAGGAGTATGAGGGTTCACTGGTTCGCTGCGGTGTGAGGCTGCCGCCGCCGCAGAATAACAGGGGGTGTGGGTGAGTAGAGGGATGGCCTGGCCAGCGGTGGGAGTAGTAGGGGGCGGTGAGGCCTCTGCCGCATCGCAGCCGGCCACGGGAGGCGGGAGCACGAGGCACGACCAGCGCTGGTTTGGGCGGCTGGAGCAAGAAGACCAGAGGTTGAAGAAGCACTACGGCCGTTGGATGGACATCATACGGTCACTGGAGCTAGATTCGTGCATATTGACTAAGTGGACAAAGCCCTCCGTCCCCGTCAACTTAGTAGGCCCACAAGTCAGCCTCCCACCAAGGTGGGTCCCAACTAGCTGGGGGGTATTCATTTTTTTGTGCGTAATAAGGAGGCACTTCCGGTGGGTCCGAGCTGACAGCAGGGGGAACGTTTTTTTCGCGAAATACGGTGGCCCGTCGGGTGGGTCCCAGCAGTCAGGGGCAAACGTGTTTTTCGTGAAATACTGGTGGCCCGTCCGGTGGGTCCCTGCCGTCAGGTGGAGGAATAATTATTTTCCACGTAATAAGGAGGCACTTCCTTGCGGCTGCCGTGGACCCAGCTGTCAGCCTCTCCACGTATAGTATTCTTCCGATGGAATTCGGTCGTTCACAACGTTGACCACGCCGCGCCGAGAGCACCATGGCGGTGGACAACAGCGAGGCCTAGGAAGGGGACGAGGCGGAGCCGGGGAAGACGCGGCAGTGGATGCCCACGCGGAGAGGAGTACGAGGGTTCACTTGTTCGGCTGCGCTGCCATCGCCGCAGAATAACAGGGGGTGTGGGTGAGTGGAGTGGAGGGATGGCCTGGCCAGCGGTGGGAGTAGTATGGGGGCGGTGAGGCCTCCGCGGCAGCACAGCCGGCCACGGGAGGCAGGAGCAGGCGGCACGACCGGCGCTACTTTGGGCAGCTGGAGCAAGAAGACAAGAGGTTGAAGAAGCACTACGGCCGTTGGATGGACATCGTATGGTCAGTCGAGCTAGAATCGTGCATATTGACTAAGTTGACAAATCCCTTCGTCCCCGTCAACTTAGTAGGCCCACTATACTGGGTCCCAGCTAGCAGGGGGAGTATTCTTGTTTTTGGGCGTAATAAGGAGGAACTTCCTTGCATGCGAAGATTTAGCTGGTGGGTTCGAGCTGTCAGCGGTGGTAACGTTTTTTTCGCGAAATACAGAGGCCCTTTCGGTGGGTCCGAGATGTCAGGTGGAGGAATCATTATTTTGCGCGTAATAAGGAGGCATTTCCTTGCGTGCGGCCGTGGACCCAGCTGTCAGCCTCTCCATGTACAGTCCACTTCCGATGGATGTCGTTCATTGACCATGTTGACCAGGCCACGCCGAGAGCACCAGGGCAGTGGACGACGGCGAGGCCTAGGAAGGGAACAACACGGATCTAGGGAATACTCGGCAGTTATTTCCCACGCGGAGGAGTACGAGGGTTTATTGGTTCGTCTGCCGTCGCCGGAGAATAATAGCATGTGTGGGACTGAGGGTGAGTAGAGGGATAGCTAGGCCAGCGATGGGAGTACGGTGGGGCGGTGAGGCCTGCGCGGCAGCACAGCCGGCCACGGGGAGGAGGGAGCAGGCAGTCCAGCCGGCGCTTGTTTGAGCGGCTAGAGCAGGAAGAGCAGAGATTGAAGAAGCACGACGGCCGTTGGATGGACATCCAACAGTATACAGGCCATCTGTGGGAAGCCTCAAATCTGTGGAAAACAGCATACAACCCATCTGCCATTATTTCAAATAGTTTACAGCTCATTTGCTAATTCTTACGGGTTTTTTTGGAGCCCCTATTCTTTTTGTTAGCATTACAGCCCATATTGTGGCCACGGTTAAAAGATTATACGAAATTTTGCATATGTCGGTGCGGTCTGAACTGTTTTTTATCCCGAAATTTCGAGTCACATTCAGACTGATTTTAAAAATAAATTTATATCAATATAAAATCCAATAAATTGTCCATGCATAAAAATCAATGCAATTTAAAATCTCAAAATGAAAAAAAGATATTTGAAACTAATTGCCGGTTTGATGTGTGAGGGAGTCCTGGATTAGGGGGTGTCCGGATAGCCGAACTATCACCTTTGGCCGGACTCCTGGACTATGAAGATACAAGATTGAAGACTTCGTCCCGTGTCCGGATGGGACTTTCCTTGGCGTGGAAGGCAAGCTTGGCGATACGGATATGTAGATCTCCTACCATTGTAACCGACTCTCTGTAACCCTAACCGTCTTTGGTGCCTATATAAACCGGAGGGTTTTAGTCCGTAGCACTAACAATAATCATACCATAGGCTAGCTTCTAGGGTTTAGCCTCTCTGATCTCATGGTAGATCTACTCTTGTACTACCCATATCATCAATATTAATCAAGCAGGAGTAGGGTTTTACCTCCATCGAGAGGGCCCGAACCTGGGTAAAAACATCGTGTCCCTGTCTCCTATTACCATCCGCCTAGATGCACAGTTCGGGACCCCCTACCCGAGATCCGCCGGTTTTGACACCGACATTGGTGCTTTCATTGAGAGTTCCTCTGTGTCGTCATCTTTAGGCCCGATGGCTCCTCCGATCATTAACAATGATGCAGTCCAAGGTGAGACTTTTCTCCCTGGACAGATCTTCGTATTCGGCGGCTTTGCACAGCGGGCCAATTCGCTTGGCCATCTAGAGCAGATTGAAAGCTACGCCCCTGGCCATCAGGTCAGATTTGAAAGTTTGAACTATACGGCTGACGTCCACGGAGACTTGATCTTCGACGGGTTCGAGCCACAGCCGAGCGTGCCGCATAGTCACGACGGGCATGATCTAGCTCTGCCGCTGGACAGTGCCCTGGAGGCCGCACTAGTGTCCGCTCCGACCCTTAGCTCGGAGCCAACGGCGCCGATCGAGGACGAGTGGCTGGACACCGCCTCAGGGGCTGCTATCTCTACGGCGATTGAGCCGAACACCAACCCTGTCCTTTGTGAAGCTCGTGCTCCAAGGTGCCGGACTCCTCTCCGGACTCCGAACCTTCCGCGCCCCTGCCAATCGAATCCGATTGGGCACCAATCATGGAGTTCACTACCGCTGACATCTTTCAGCACTCGCCCTTTGGCGACATCCTGAATTCACTAAAGTCTCTCTCTTTATCAGGAGAGCCCTGGCCGGATTATGGTTAGGAAGGTTGGGATGCGGACGACGAAGAAATTCAAAACCCACCCACCACCCACTTCGTAGCCTCTGTCGAAAGTTTAAAAGATGTGCTCAACTTCGACTCCGAAGACATCGACGGTATGGACGACGATGTAGGAGATAAATATGAACCAGCACCTATAAGGCACTGGACAGCCACCTCATCTCACGACATATACATGGTGGACACACCTAAAGGAAGCGACGACGAGGAACAATGGGACGCCACGAGGGATCATTCCCTCGAAAAGCAGTCAAAACAGCGACGTAAGCGCCGCCCAAAATCCCGCCTCCACAAAGACAGCAGCCATACAGACCCAGCCATAGAGCAGGGCGAACCGGTGGACGATGAACATGCTATCGAGCAACCGTCCAAACAGAACAACCTAGATAAACAATCCGTCCCCAGCGAAGATAACAGTCCGGACGATCTCACGCCGGACAAGTTGCTGGAGCAGAAGAACCTCCACACAAGGCGCGTAGCCTGAAAAAGCAGAAGCGGAAGCTCAAAACAGCGGAAGATGCGCTCAGAATCAGATGGAGCAAAGTACTCAACACCGCAGACAAATACGGCGATAGTCGCCGAACAAAGAGCTACCCGAAGCGAAAACTACTGCCCGAATTTGATGAGGAGGCCGTAGAGCCCCCGCAATCAAAGAACAAGGAGACCACCTGGTCGGATAGACGACCCCATGGCAAACATAGAGCGGCAAACGGTGCCGCACACAAGCCGGAACGCGATGCGCACACGGATCCGCATCAAAAAGATGGCCTAGTTAGATCTATCTACGGGCCAAGAAAGCAAGCTCTAGTAAGCAATGCAACACATCAAGTATCCTAATATTACGATACACCTAAATATAGGGGTGCCGCACACCCCCTATGTTTCACCGATGAGGTTCTGGATTATGAATTTCCAGCGGGATTCAAGCCCATAAACATAGAGGCATACGACGGAACAACAGACCCTGGAGTCTGGATTGAGGATTACATTGTCCACATACACATGGCTAGAGGAGATGACCTCCACTCCATAAAATACTTACCCCTCAAGCTCAAAGGGCCAGCCTGGCATTGGCTCAAAAGCCTCCCCGGAAACACCATTGGAAGTTGGGAAGAGCTCGAGGATGCTTTTCGGGCAAATTTTCTAGGGACCTATGTCCGACCTCCGGATGCAGACGATTTAAGTCACATAACTCAACAACCTGGAGAGTCAGCCCGAAAATTCTGGAACAGATTCCTTACTAAAAAGAACCAAATAGTCGACTGTCCGGACGCCGAAGCCTTAGCAGCTTTCAAACACAACGTCCGACATGAATGGCTCGCCAGACACCTCGGCCAAGAAAAGCCAAGAACAATGGCCGGATTAACAAGCCTCATGACCCGCTTTTGTGCGGGAGAGGATAGCTGGCTGGCAAGATGCAGTACCAACGACCCTAGTACATCCAAAGTCAGGGATGGAAACAGGAAACTACGACGCGGCAAGGACCAGCGTCGGACAAAGGGAAATAGCCCGAAGAGCACGGCAGTCAACGCCGGATTCAAAAGCTCACGGCAGAATCATAAAAAACTACCCCTTAAGGATAACAGGGACGAGCTATCCAACTTAAATAAAATCTTGGATAAGATATGTCAAATCCACAGTACTCCCGGGAAGCCTGCAAACCATACCCACAGAGATTGTTGGGTCTTCAAGAAATCCGGCAAACTCAACGCCGAACACAAGAGGCTCGACACACCAAGCGAGGACGATGACGAACCCCACAAGCAGAGCACCGGAAAACAAAAGAATTTCCCACAAGAAGTTAAAAAAGTAAACTCACTTTACGTGACAAGAGGGAAAAATAGAATGGCGCCCATAGAGATACGCGCCATACGGCCTATCCCAAAGGAGTCCCGCCACTGGTTGTTAAAACTAATCACCTTCGACCATCAGGATTACTCTAGAAGTATCCAGAATGCAGGATGGACTGCCTTGATATTAGATCCGATAATCGGCAGACTCTAATTTACACAAGTCCTAATGGACAGCGGCAGTGATCTAAACCTGCTATATCAGGACACAATCCGCAAAATGGGGATAGACCCAACCAAATTCGCCATAGCAACACTTCCTTTCAAGGGGTAATGCCAGGCCCATATGCCCATTGTACGGGCTCTCTACAGCTAGAAGTTGTGTTCGGCTCACCCGACAACTTCCGCCGTGAAAAGTTAACCTTCCACCTCGCCCCATTCACAAGTAGCTACCAAGCACTACTGGGACGCGAAGCTTTGGCCCGCTTTAACACAATACCGCATTATGCATCCCTTACACTTAAAATGCCCGGTCCGCGAGGCATCATCTCCTTAAAGGGAAACACCGAGTGTTGCTCGAGCGCGGAAGATTGTGTGACTGCCTTGACAGCCACACGCTAAACCGGCTTCACCAATCAAAGCACCTAAACAGGTCGTTCAGACCCCGGAGACGGCTAGACGAGTCCAGCGTAAACATACAAGGCCTTACCAGCCGCATACCCCTGTACAAGGGGCTCCGCGCATGTACAACAAGAGACAATAAAGCTCAATTTTATTCGTTTTTTGAATTGTACTTTGTTTATTTAATATAACATACATTTTCGCACGATCTTTTTCAACTAAGTTCGTCTCTTTTACAGATGAACGCCGTGCTACACCCGTCCAGGATACGGCACAACGTTGACACAGGCGCAGACATGCAGTAGGGACCCGTGACAAGGATTCTTTTCAGATTAAGACCATGCGTAAACCTTTTTTACTGTCTCTTGTTGATACACATCCCCTGGTTTCTTGCTATAACCGAGGAGGAGGCTGGCGTTTTGGCATGGGCCACGTCAGAATTTTGCGCGTACCTGGACACCAGGGGCTTATTACCAAGGGCGTTGTTCGGCCCGTTTTCATAAAGACCAAATACCTTAGGGAGTGTTTGGCGTCTCGAGTTAGGCCTTATATGCATCAGCTCCGAATCATGTCTTTGGTCAAATGTTAGGTTTGCCCGGCTCCTGTGTTTTGCTGCCTTACGTTCCGCTCTATCGGCTAAGGCGGCACCAGGAGAACTACTGCGATTGTGCCCCGGTTCGGCCAGGCGAGCACCTCAGTAGAAAAAGCCGAAAACTGACTGTCATGATATAGCGTGAGACTGGTCAACCACTCGATGACCCGCCAGAATCTTTAGGATTCCTCCGCATTGACGAAGGGCCGTTTCCCGGTCAGGCACATACGCGCCCCGAATTCGGGTGAGCGCGGTGCCCCTAGGGGCTATATAGTAGCCCCACTGTCAAACTCCTATGGCTAAGTGAAAGTGATAAAGCATTATAGTCCAGTTGCCCAGTTTGCTGCGCTACTACCTCCTTTATAGGACCAAGACGTTGGATCAAGTGTGAAAATGCGCCTTTTGCAAACACCCCCGCATTATATGTGTGGGGGCTGAAGCCGAAGACTGCCATCTTTTAGGTTATATACACATATACACTAACGGCCGCACAGGAGGTATTTTAATTCTTGAAGGCACAAGTATAAAAAGCTTTTATATTTCATTGATACATTGTTTCACAATAATACATGTTATTCGAACATAATATCCTTCGAGCACTGCGTCTCTATTAAACAAGCGCCCTGCAGAACTTCCTGAAAATAGTGCTCGACAGGTACTCGGCTTCCGTCCGAATCTTGGGATGCAACATCGGTGGCCTTCATCTCCGCCCAGTATGTCTTGACACGGGCAAGAGCCATCCGCGCACCCTCTATGCATGCCGACCTCCTCATTGCATTGATATGCGGCACCGCACCAAGGAACTGCTGCACCAAGCCAAAATAACTCTTCGGCTCGGGCCTTTTCGGCCACAAAAGACTCACGACATCCTTAATGGAAAGTCCGGATAACCTATTCAGCTCCACCCATTCGGCCAAGCGATCGATTAATGGAAGTGGGCGCTCTGGATTATGGAACTGTGACCAAAAAACCTTTTCCATTTCATGATCCTTTTGATCTGGAAGTGTTCGACCGCGTCCGCGGCACTTGCCGCCAAGTCCAGATAAGCATCCTCCACACTCCATAGCCGGTCCAACTGAGCATATTTAGGATCCATGAATTTCCTCCGTAGCAGAAAGGGCTTTCCAGCCGCGATATCTCCGGCCTGACGCAGCTCCTCCTTCATAGCTCTCATTGCAGAGCGAGCATCCTTGGCCTCGGTAGTGGCTGTTTTAAGGTCCTCTTGCACTGCTCGATCTTCTTTTTCAAGAAGCTTGCGGCGGTCGGTAGCATTCTTCAACTTCACGGACATCTCGGCCATTTCCTTCTTGCCTCGGCAGTGAGCAGCCAGTTTGGCTTTTAGCTCTTTGGCTGCCTTCAAGGCAGCCGCATCACTCTTTCTGGCCTGCTCCTTGGCTCGGGCGAGCTCCGCCCGAAGGTTCTCCATGGCAGCGGCACCATCTGCATCAAGCATACATGTTGTAAGGCACGGACATCAAGCTCCCTTACCAGGTGTCCGTGGAGAAATCGCATACCTTGTGACTCGTCCAACCGCTTTTTGACAAGCGCGATGTCGGCGTCCGCCACGTCAAGTTGCCTCTTTAGTTCGGAAAATTCATCAGTCCGGCTAGCCACCGGACACTTCACCACCTACATAGGAAAGGTGACATATTATACTTGGGATTACGATCCTCGGCATGCTGTCATTTTTGACAACACACCGAGCCTCAGGGGCTACTATCTACACAGGGCGCATCTTATATGCGGAACTATCAGAAGGTACATCATTTTGCGTACATCAAAACCTGTCAGTAAACTTCTGAGGCTTCGTGCAATCCGCTCTCAGCGGATGAAATCCTTTCAATCACCGTACCCATTAACGCACAGTGATCTTCTGAGATAGACGCTCGCTCGAGCAGATCCTTCAGCTCCTCCGACCGCACACCAGGTGGTGCCGGACTTGTCCAATGGCCTTTTTCGAAGGCCGGACGCGGAGGGCTTTGGGGAGACATACGACTGCCTTCCGGCCCCGCCGGACTCGGAGAAACCCTCCGCGATGACACCTTAGGGTCGCCCGCCTCGCAAGACGGTACGACAGGGGGAGGCATTTCGCTCTCCATCATCTCCGGACAAAGATCCCCTGAAGATGAGCTCTGCTGAGAAGGGCTGAGATCCGAACTACAAGGTAAAACTTCGGTTATCTTCATTAGAAATAGGGTAGGGATATCCTTTATTTTAAAAAAATCCCCTTTTTACTTACAGCTCGGTGGAGGGCTAATCCCCTTGGGGGCACAATGCGGCCGAGGCATCTCTCGGTGCAGGACCCTCTGACGAAGATTTCTTCCCCCGCTTTGAGACCATGGTCTCCGGGTCTTTAGAGGCGGTCCTCTTCTTCCCTTGGATGGAGGGATTCTCGATCCCTCCTTTCCTAACTGCCTCCTTCGTGAAGGCGGTAGCTTCCTTGTTCCCCCCTTCACCTTCTTCCGAAGGCGCAACCTCTAGCATCCTGGTTAACACGGGATCCGGCGTGGTCTCAGGGAGGGGGGCCGGACACCTGATTAACTTTGCTTTCGCTATCCACTCCTGTTCAAGGGACAACTCTTTTGAGGGCAAATTCATGATAAATATGGGATAGCGTGTCCGGGTATAGGGCTACTTACTTGAGTATCCGGGGAGTTGCAGCTCAGACCTACGTCCTTGGTCATGTCCGGACACATTGCTTGTGATTCGAAGAAAAGCTTGTACATCTCCACGGGCGTCGCGCCCATAAAATGTTGGAGCGCTCGTGGTCCCTCTGGGTTAAATTCCCACAGGCGGAGAGGGCGACGTTTGCAGGGCAGGGTGCGAAGAATCAGCATGACCTTCGCTACTACGACCAGAGTGATCTCTCTCTCTAGGAGATCTTGAATGCGGCCCTGCAACAGGGGCACATCCTTGAACGGCCCCCAGTCAAGTCCTTTATTGACCCATGACGCCAGCCGCGGTGGAGGACCCGAGCGAAAGGCAGGTGGCGCCACCCATTTGGTGCCCCTGGGAGCTGTGATATAAAACCACCCTTGTTGCCATAGGCTAAGCTCCTCTTGAAAAGAGCCCTCGGGCCACGGATCATCAGCATTCTTGCTTATAACAGCCCCTCCGCACTCTACTTGCTTCCCCTTGATCATCTTTGGCTCCACTTTGAAGGTCTTGAGCCACAATCCGAAGTGAGGGGTAATGCGGAGGAAGGCTTCGCATACGACAATGAACGATGAGATGTGGAGGATGGACTCCGGATCCAAGTCGTGAAATTCCAACCCATAATAGAACATGAGCTCCCTCACGAAGGGGTCCGTCGGGAAGCTTGGCCCTCGAAGGAAGTGAGATGCAAACACCACGCTTTCACCAGGCTTGGGAGTGGGAATAACCTGCCCTTGGGCAGGCAACCTATGCGAAATTTCGCCGGTTAGATACTTGGCATCTCTTAGCTTTAGCATGTCTTCTTCCGTAACGGAGGAAGGCATCCACCGGCCTTGCAGGTCGGAGCCGGACATCATCGAAGGTCCGAAGTGCCTGAATCTGGAGCCTTGGGTGTTGGAACTCGAGGCGAGGGGCAGATTTGATTGAGATTGAAAGAAAGGAGGGGAGCCTTGGTCTCTTTATAAAGAGGTCGAATTCCAAGAACCTTCCTGTGACCGTTCGGGACTCGCCTTCGCTAGAGGAGACGTGCCAACGGGCACGGTGGGGTTACCCACGCCCGTATTGATGAGAATCCCGGAATAAGGGGACATGATCTCTGCTTTGACAAGACGTGCCAAGGAAACCGCCTCACTAAATGTGCTGAGGTGGGACAGTAAAAACAATTCGAATAAAGACTTGGCTGTGGTGTGATGTCACGCCACGAAACACGTCAGCAGATTGAATTTGTGTAAATATTATTCTCTCTACGGTGGTATGTGGAACTTATTTTGCAGAGCCGGACACTATCCTTGTATTCAAAATCTTCTATGAAGTATTCAGAGGAGGAACCCGCCTTGCAATGTCGAAGACAATATGCGCGCCGGACTCGTCGTCATTGAAGCCTGGTTCAGGGGCTACTGAGGGAGTCCTGGATTAGGGGGTGTCCGGATAGCCGAACTATCACCTTTGGCCGGACTCTTGGACTATGAAGATACAAGATTGAAGACTTAGTCCCGTGTCCGGATGGGACTTTCCTTGGCGTGGAAGGCAAGCTTGGCGATACGGATATGTAGATCTCCTACCATTGTAACCGACTCTGTGTAACCCTAACCCTCTTCGGTGCCTATATAAACCGGAGGGTTTTAGTCCGTAGCACGAACAACAATCATACCATAGGCTAGCTTCTAGGGTTTAGCCTCTTTGATCTCGTGGTAGATCTACTCTTGTACTACCCATATCATCAATATTAATCAAGCAGGAGTAGGGTTTTACCTCCATCGAGAGGGCCCGAACCTGGGTAAAAACATTGTGTCCCTTGTCTCCTGTTACCATCCGCCTAGACGCACAGTTCGGGACCCCCTACCCGAGATCCGCCGGTTTTGACACCGACAATGTGTTTTAAAAATGTACAGCCCATTTCTCATTACTGATAGGCCATTTTCTCGGCCAGCCGAATGAAGCTCTCCTCGTCTAGCCCAACAGGCCTGATAAAGTGACTTACTTGACAAATCACAAAAAAACTGGGCTAGCCATTTTCAAAAAGAAAAAAAACTACTGGGCTGGTCTATGGTAAACATAAAAGAAAAGGCTGTCTAGACAGGCCATAGTGTCCCGCACAGCCCAGTTGACACCCTGCTTCCATCTCAAAAACATATTAGATAAATGCCACTCCAATTATGGCGATTCATAAAAATGCCACTGCAATTTCCAAACTTTGAAAAATGCCACTGCAATTTTTGCAAACTTTGAAAAATGCCACTGCAGTTTGCAAACTTTGAAAAACGCCACTCCAGACTTCAAAAAATGCCACTAGAAATGGCATGAAATGGCATTTTTCAAAGTTTGGAAATTGTAGTGGCATTTCTCGGAGGCATTTATCAAATTAAACCAAAATAAAAATAACTGGGCGAGTTGCTGGGTCCCTGGTGTCAGCCGCTCGTTGTGCAATTCTCTCGTCTATTGACTACATTGACAATGGCATGGGACCCAGATGTCTGAAATCCACTAGGAGGAGCCACTTTTTTATTGGCTTGAAATAAGGAGGCACTTGCTTGCATACTGCCATGACCTTGGCGGGTCCCTGCTGTCATCCTCTCCACGTACAATCATCTCCTGATTGTGTACGCATCAACTTGATAGGCCCACAAGTCAGCCTCTAAACCCGTGGAGGATAAATACAACCCATTTAAAAAAATAACAGCCCATTCCATACATTCAAACAGAAAGTTCAACATTCAGAGCAAAGTAACAGGTCTGCTCCACATATAGAGTACTGAACTTCCACGTTGACAACCATCATAGCCAAGTTAACTATCTACTCCCACTAGACAAGTACTAACTTACTCTTAGATAACTAGACGATGCCGGCGGTACACGCTAAACGCCGGCACCGGCGTCCTACGCCTCGCCTTGGACTTGCTAGAGGTGTGATAGGGCGCGTTGCTCGCGCGCGTTGGCCCTTTCCATGCCGGCATGGTCCACCGAAGCTTCGGCTTCCAAGCGGGAAACCCACTTGACGAGCTGGTAGTAAAAATCGGCATCGCGAACGCGTGCGTGCCCGGCAGCCTCCAGGGCTATTTCCCGGGCACCGGCCTCCACGTAGTCGGCCCAGTTGCGGGCGCTCTGCTGGCAACTCAGAGCGTCGGTGCACTGCTGCTCCATGTCCCGCTGGCGGCGCAAATCGGTGTTACGCTGCTCCTCCACCAGGCGGTCGCGCTCCAGCAACTCCTGCTCCTCTGCCATGCGGTCGCGCTCCAACAACTACTCGATCTGCGCATTGCCATCTAAAGACAGATAGAATGCCTCCTCCCTCCGTCTGCCTTCAAGTGAAAAACCGAACACTAGTTCCGGCGGTGACCACCTCCGGCGTCGCCTACCGCGGACGGGCGGGGGCATGGCGGACGTGGCGAGCGACGTCGGGCTGGTGGGGGCTTATGACGATATGGCGAGTTGCGTCACGGTGGCACTGGAGAATGCCGGGAAATAGTACTTATAGGGGGAAGGTAGCGCGACGGTCATCGGAATTCAATGCATAATGGCTTAGCGCGCCAGCTTGCCGTGGAAAACTAGGAAAACTGAAATTATGACTATGCCGTCCCATCCCATCTGGGTCGCACGCGGCATGGCAGTCAAACGAGTGCACTCGAATCATCTCCCTCCTTGTCAATAATGATTTCACGGATTTAAAAAGCCCGCAACAATTAAAGCGTATCTTTTTTCGCATCAGTTAACTGCCTTAATTACGGCCGACTGCATGCAGGCACTCAGAGTCGCTCGCAGGCAGTACGCGAAGCAGCATGCAACGAGTCGCAGCCGAGGGCACGCATGCAGCCACTTAAATCGCTGGAATTAATTAGGCTTAAACTTCTACATGCCGTTAATTATTGCCATGCCTTGGTCTTTCTACTTTGCTCACGGGACTAATAAACTCGGACGGAGGGAGTACCTTGGTTGGTGAGAGGTTTGAATTAAGCCCTGCAAACCGAAAGGAGGTACTAGTACGTGCGTGATCCGCTATTTATTCGTGTAGGATCGAGTAGGTCGTTTCTTGAATTGAGCCCTGCAAACCGGAAAGGAGGTAGTACATGCATGATACGCTATTTATCCGTGTAGGATCGATAGTGTAGCTTGCCAGCTTCTTCAGAGGTAGGCATTTTTATCCGTGTAGGATCGATAGTGTAGCTTGTCAGTTTCTTCAGAGGTAGGCATTTTTATTCAAAAAACTGCCAATTTGCATCTTGCTCGCAAATAAAACTACCAGGTGCGCATTTGTAGGCTAGCTAGTGATCGATCAGTAACTTGTAAACACTGAGCAAACAGAAATAAGTAACTGTTAATGCATCTCAATGATTCACAGATCATATACAAATATGTAGCTCCAAAAGCAAAGATCAGCCACTTCGGATCTTGCGTCGCAACTAAAACTAACTAGTACGATTCCCATACATAAGATCAACATGTTAATGCATCTCAATGATTCACATATCATATAAAAATATGTAGCTCCAAAAGCAAAGATCTAGAAAAAACATCTGTTCTTCCTACTAACATGGATGCTTCTCTTGGCCAACATTCAGTACAGACTGAAAGATAAATTTGTTTGTGAAGTCTACAATTCCTCTTGCAAACGTAAGTGGTTTCACCAACAGCTGGAACCATGAGAATAAACCACACATGATGGAGGAACATCCACTGCAATATGATTTGGTCTTCTCTCGATCACACCGCAAGACTATTTTCGAAATACAAACTTTAACATAGGGAAAATGATGCCCATTGTATAATCAGACCAAAGCAATGAAGCACCAAGTGTTGGCCAGTAAATAGTACAGTACTACTTTTCTGTAGTCCATGAAGTGACTATCCAATCTTTGTGTCTATTTTCAAATGGCACCGCATGCAGTGACTATACTATTCTCTTTTGTAGTTCAACCAAAATTGCGGACACTTTGTTTGTTTGCCAAATAGCAACGGGCAGACATCTCTGTCTGCACAAATATCAAGCAGCTAGTAAACATATACCACACCATGTTCGCAGTGATGGAAGAGGTGAAATCGATACAACCAAAATTGAGCATCCAATCATTGAATCCTGTCCTGCACCTCCAATGTAGGTCCACCCTGCCAATAAATTCACATGCAAACCACTAGTATTACTATCTAATGACAGTACAAAAAGAGTAGCAAGATAGTAGCAAACCATGTACCTTCATAATGAACAGCTCATAGTGCCACCAATTGGATATAAAGGTTTGGAAAAAACATGCTCCTAATGTTGAACCAGTTGGACTTTTTGTGCAGCTCCACTAAAATCGAGCATCCCTGTTTGCATAGATATTGAAAGTGTGATTACTATAAAAGTGGCACTAGTTGAAGCATAGACTCACAAATATAAGCATTCCAATTTCTTAATGGGAAAAGGTGGCAAGACTGTTTCTAACCACTTGTTTGAAGGAATAAATAAAGCAACAGCGGCTGATGTCAGGAAGGCATACATAGTTTTTTTCTGAAAAACTGAGCCATTCCTGACCTTTCCTCTTCTTTTAAGCAAATTTTGTGTAGTTCTACTAAAATAAAATGCCATCACTGCCGTAACAATTTAGTTACATTGTACAAAAGGAAATGACTTAACATTACATCATGATGTCGGGTATGTAGTAGACAGGCATTAGAGACAAACATACAGACCTCCTCCGATAACATAATGAACATTAATTTTAACAATGGTGTGACTAGCTTTACCGGGATAATTTGAGTGAACTCTACACCCTCTGTTCCTTAATATATGATGTTTTCGCGGTTCAATTTAAAGTACCCAAATGTCTAGTATTTAGAAAAACAGGTACTAGTTTTCTTGAGCACATATCTGGGAAAGCTTGACACACTTTATTTATGTCCATACGCTAATGCAACACCATTCGAATACTACAAATATACACTAATCCAGTGGCTAGTGCAACAGTAGAGTAGTTAGTTTATTACAGGGTACAGTACAATGGTTTTACTGAACAGATTTCAATAAACTCTAGCACTGGAAGGTTTCTATAAGAATTAACAATACAAAATGTAAAGGTAACAAGTTTCAGCATTGGTATACTAGTTGTGCATGAGCATTAAACCAAATACAAAAGTCTGAATGTAACTAGCATTATTAACTAATGACAGTATAAAAAAATTGCAAACCATGTACCTCCAAGGTAAATATCATTTCGAACTCGGGGGGGCCTTAAAAATTGCTATCCCAATCTTGATAATCGATCAAACATAAAAACTTGATCTTTCCTCTTGATAATCAAGAGAACAGCCAAAGGAGGAGGTGCCCACTCTTGACCTTTCCTCTTGTCTTCATAATTGTCTCTGCAGTTTAACCAAAATAAAATGACATCGGCGCCTTGGCATTTTGGTGACACTATACAAAAAAATTAACTTATCTCATGAAAGTGAGGTGTGTAATCTATAAGCATTAACAGTGCAAAAATCTGAAGGTAGTAACAAGTTTCATCATTGGTATACTGGTTGTGCAACAACATTAGAATGCCTTAGCTGAAAAATCTTTAATACATCCACAATCAATAGCTAACCCTGAAATGATCCCGTGACATTAAATGGCACTGCTTAAATCTATCTATGGCATTAGACTGAGAGCGGCATTAGTTAAATGTGGCATCAATTTAGCAGTAGCATTGCTTGACTTGACTGCTGGCATTATACTAACAACAAAAAAGTGTCAATAAGAGCATGGGAGGCCCATTCGGACAGTGGGCGCACCAGTACGATGTACCTCCACAGACGCAGAGTGGTGAGGGAGGTATGGTTGCCCAGACAACAAATATCCAGGCAGCATATGTGGATTACGTCCCATTTTTTTTCTCTTTAGCCACCTTTTTCCTATGTGAGGACAACAAACCGATCGACCTGGTCATTCTCTATTGCGTTGTCATGCCTTTCTACCCTTCTTCAACCAAGAGACACGAGACTCGTTCCTTAGCTACTGATTTCCTCTTTTCAACCTAGATGCGGGTTCGATGCCTACTCTCTTGGACAGTACAGTCTCCCTTCCTTTCCTTATTCAACCTAGACATGCATTAGTCTGCATGAAGTAGGGTTTCCTTTAATAGTGCAAATTATGGTTTTCGTCTGTGTGGACAGCAGAGCAAAGGATAGCAAATTGGGAAGATGGTGGAGTGGAAAAAGATCCACATGCAATGACGTTCCAGATGGGGCAATAGAACAAGGGTATGGTTCGAAAAGAGGTAGCATACCTGAGGGTCGGCGGGAAGTGGCTTCGCTCGTGGTCGTCGTCCTCCGCACACACTACAGCAGCGATCCCGCGCGGGCGCTAGGTCTGAGAGGACGGCCTTGTCGTCAGTGCGTGACCTCGCTCGCCGACGACGAGTGCGTCAATGTTGCACGTGCTTTTCTTCCCCGGCGGATCTGTGACCACCGGTGAGGAGGGAGAGAGGGGCCATCTTTTTTAGATCTGGAGGGAGGGTGGTAGTGTGAGAAGCAAGTGGGCAGCCCTTGGTAAGAAAGCGCTGAAGCTCCAGCCTATATATCTTCTTTATACTACTAGTACTGGAGGTGGAGTAGTGGTAAAGTAGTTTATATTTTCTCTGCATACAGTACCAGTTAGTCGTGCTTCAAAACTGAACGACGCGCTATTAAAAAAATAAAGGCCGATAACTAATGCGGCACCTAGGGTCAACGCGGCCAGATCGCATTTTGCACGAGAAATTACACACCATGTCTCGATAACATGTGGTCCCGTTCCACATATCAGTGAGACAACAGCGAGTAGTAGGAGTATTTCCGAACCGACGTGTAGGCCGGGGCGCCCCTTCATGAACCGTGGCAAACTGGCAACCGTCCACCGACTCTTTGCCTTTCCCTCTTGATTTGGAACTGCTGTCGCACGCTCTTCCTTTCCCTCCTCCATTTTCCTTCAGCCCTTCACCCTTTCTTCTGCCATTATTCGATCGTCTTCTCCATGGAGGGAACAGGACGGAAACGACCCCGTTATTCTTGCCCCAATCTGAAAGATGACATGGTGGAGGAACTCATTGATCGGTGCAACGTCATCACCTCGGCTAGCATGGCAGGTTCGTTCAAGCCCATTCTCGACTCAACTAATAACATCATTACAAGGAACCCAAGAGTCAAGGAGCGGTTTGATCTCCCCTATCTTCTTTGCCGTGACCCTGATGACTGGCGCCGTCACGACGGAGGCCTCGCCCTGTGCAAGTTGATGCCGCTTGATAATGATTCGTATGATGTTAAGATGCCATCGCTTGAGGGCAAGGCTTGGGCAGGCGCAAATGGAGATTGGGTTGTTTACATTGGGTCCAACTGCGATTGGGATCTTGTGCATGTGTACACTCGTGACCGGGTTCCACTTCCAAAAATCTCAGCAGACTGCCCAGAGGTTGAGCACACCGGTATTGTATGCACGTTCAAATACAATCATGGTGACTGTCTTCTACAGAAGATAGCAATTTCTCGAGTCCCCAACCGCTCTTGGAATTACAACAACTATGAAGTTGTTGCTATCTTCGACAAGCTTGTTGCTGTCGTCAGTGGTTTGACTGGATGGATATTGCTCAAAAATCAGTTTCTGTACACGGATGAGTACTGTGATGCAATTCAATACGAGGGCCTTGTGTTTGCTGCCACCACTCGTGGCACTATTTTTGCATGGCATCCTCGTTGTTTCGGTACGTTTGTCTTCCACCGTAATTATAATTGTTTCATCCACATGCATGCGGGTTAGCAAGGCTGGTCATAGTGGGGAGTAACTTAGACTAGTAACATGCATATGTTACTAGTTTATGTTACTACCTATATAGTGCATAGTATCTTAGATTAGTATCATAGGTGGTCTCATTTATTGCCATGCATGACACATAGTAGCATCACATTTATTATGTTACGGTATCTACCTATGTTATTATAACCATCTCTCTCTTCCTTAATTGCCTGCCACATAAGCATATTTGCGAGTCCCAAGTGCATGATACTACTTATGTTACCCCCACTATGGCCAGCCTTACTAATTAACCTTCTTCTTGTGTTTCCAAGGTCCTGTGAACATTCCACCACCTATACTTAAAGATTTTTATAACCAAGGGGGAGATGATGATGGTGATGATCACGAGCATGAGGACGAGCAGCACCCATATACTATTTGGCGCCTGGCAACTAATTCCGATGGATCACCTCTTCTCGTGTGTATGCAGCCGACTGATGATGTTACTGCTAAGGAAGCATGTGTAGTCTCCCATGGTCGCACCCTCCGGACCTATTCCAACACCCATTGCATGGTATTCGGGATGGATACTAGTGTGCTAGCGCCAACTCCTTCTCCTTGGTACAGAATTGATAGTCTTGGAGAAAACTCGCTCTTCCTTGGACAAAACTATCCAATGATGGTGAAAGGCGATCCAACTGCTGTTGACACAACGTTACTACCATTTATGAGAAGCAACGGTGTCTATACCTCGGACATTTGGGTGGTTCCCTACCCTGGTACTGATATAGTAGGCCGCTTCAGCCTGGATGATCAGTCCTGCGTTGGTCTCCAGATCGACAATGGATGGCCCGTCCCAGAGAATCACTTGTGGTTCAAAGCAAGCGTTTCCAACGCCGAGGAATGGTTGAGTTGAAGTTCATTTCATTGCTTGTTATTTGTTGTGTGGTGAAAACTTTAGTATTTATAATGTATCCTCGTTGTCGATGTGGGTTGATGACCTGTTGTATGTAATAAAATGATATGCCTGTGATAAACTTACTAAATTTATGAATGGCTTTCGAGTTGCTTCTGTGAGTGAGTGGTGCGACGAGGCAAAAAAAATATTTTCGGAATACATAATTGTACGTGCATTGCAACAGGTTATCGGATGAGGCCAATCAACAATAGTAGTACACTATTTGTACTAGCTTCACATGCTTTGCGCGTCGTGCGGGTGTTTTTACTGTAGCCATACTGTACTACGTAACCAGCACCTCGAATCCTCGATACTAGTAGTACTATATAGTACTAACTAGTAGGAGTAGTAGGGTGGCATGGGCCAGAACAAGCATTCACGTCCAGGAGTACGGCACACGCCACCAGCATGACTTCCATCTGACATCATATTTCTTGGAGTGTGTGCTAGAGCAATCTCTTCAACCTCATCGTTTCTCTAACTCAGCCATCGTGCAGCGGGCGAGGTGGGGGTTTGCCGATAGTCGGTTTCCTTAACTGCGGTCCCACTTGTAAGGCCAATTGCAACGCACGACCCCAAACGGACCTTCGTTTTGCTCGAACTCCAACGATAATTTTGACTAGAAAAGCAAGACCAAAGAAAACAAGAACCACAAGAATACATTTTACTACTCCTGTAAGTTGGATTAGTGCCTTCTCGATGCATTCATTGTTGATCTGCGGACGCTCGATCTGGCGTGCTTCTTTCTTCTTCGAGTGTAAAGAAGTAGACGTTGCTTCCTCGCATCTAGTCTCATGTACAACCTCTATTCTAGTACTCCCTCCGGTCTGTTTTTCTCTGCGTCTAAGCAGCAACACGCATACCAAGTAGGAGTATCAACAAGTGCACTAATCTCATCTATAGCCTCTGTGCTAGCTAAAAGTGATAGAACATCTACGAAATTGCGCTCTATCAATATATGGATGTACTCTTCTTCCCAATACAAAAACTTGCATCCATTCTACTCCCTCCGTTGCACAATACATGCCTTCTATTTGTCAAAATATATATGTATCTAGACATGTTTTAGTATATAGGCACATCCATTTTTGGACAAATGGAAGTCAAGTATTTTGGAACGGAGGGAGTACACAATAAAAATTTTAAGTTAGCACAACTAGTCTAATCCGAGAGCACAACCAAAGATTTGGTCGGGTTCTTCCTCCTTTTGCCGACACATGGGACATCCAGCATCCAGGTCGTGTCATGAAAGAAAATAGAGTGGTAGTTGATAAGTTGAAGCCACGAGATGTGCATCTTGGGTTAAATTGTAAATAGAATCTTACTACTCTTGAGTAACTCCAAAAGCGGCCACCGAAGATCTTTCTTGGATTTGTTTTTCATCACCAGCACGTCGAGGTGAAAGATGTGCAGGTTCAGTGGGTCCGCTTGCGTTTTCACTGACATGTGGGACCGCATGTGAGCAAATAGACGATGGGCTCCGCGCGTCCGCTGGCTGGCTGAGAAGAGAGATAGAGGAGTGCTAAGCATGGACTGCAGGAAATTTGTTCTACGTACTGTACCTCGATATAGGCTCGATATAGTGGGGTGGCATGGGCCATAACTAGCATTCACGTCTAGCACTACGGCACACGCCACCCACACGAGTCCCATCCGACACCAATTTTCTTGGAGTCCGTGCTACAGCCATCTCTCCTCCCTCCTGTTTTCTCAGCCATCGCGCGGTGGGCGGGGTGGGGGTTTGCCGATAGTCGGTTTGCTCAACTACGGTCCCACTTGTAAGTGAAAATGCAACACCGCATGCATTCCCACTTGAGCTGCGTGCTGGACCAACCGTGTGGGGGTGCGACGCGAACACGACACGCTTTTCCTTTTGAACTCGTAACTTGTAAAATTTGGTTCTGCTCCATGGCGCGATCGATAGATAGAAAATAACGATTTTGCCTAGAGTAATGAGAAGTTTGGTTCTGGCGCCGTTCATGCATGGAGTACGTACGAAAATTATGAAGTTGATGCGAAAGGTAAGATAATTACTGTAGCATCATATACTACTACATGGATTTGATGGAAAGATAAAAATACATATGGATCCATCAACGACATCCTCATGCCCTAGTGCACCGGGTCACCAACCGACGTGTGAGGAGCAGTGGCGTTGGCGGCGAGCTCAACGTGCTTCTGAACAGTGCGTCCAAGGTTGCCCTGCGGTCCAAGAAGGCCAGCGTCCTATCGTCCTCCTCTTTCATGCGCGTAGACGTGGGTGATTATGTCCATGGTGTCTTGCTGCACCAGGCGCTGCGCGGCGAGCGCGACCTCAAGGTGGACATTCTCCGGCGTGATGGCGGGCAGTTGCAGGGCCACCAGTGCGTCGAAGAGGTTGTCATCATAGTGGCCGTTGAGGGTGGCGGGCATCGCAGAGCCTGGGCGCATCGGCTGAAGGCTTATGTCAAAGTCGTCCGCGAGCTTCTTGACGGCGGTGAACTTGTCAAGGAAACTGACGAGGACCTCATCGAACAAGGAGACGAAGTTGTCGTCCAAGCGGCCCCTCGCCCTGCCGGCCTCAAGCAATACTACCTGGAGACGTTCCTCGTTGCCTGGCCGCAGGCCGATGTCGTGGACCATATAGCACAGCCGGCTAATGCTCACGCTCATCGCCCCCATGGGTCTAGCTTAGCTTCTACTAGTCAACTGATCTTGCGATTCAAGTGATCACTCTTGCCCTTGGTTAGCGTGCGTAGGTGCGTAGGATTTCATACTACTCCTCGGCCCTCTACTGCACCTGCCTTTGGCTGTATGATAGGTGGGTCAGCCACCCCCTGGGCCCAGGTGTCATTCACCCAAAGGCAGTTGCCCTAATTCAATGAAGTTGCGCTCCCCTCCATGCCGGTGCAGTATAGTCATCTCACCGGACCTCTAGTTGGGGCCAAACGAGAGAAGTTTGATGTTTACTGGTTTATTGGTCCCCTTTGCATTTTGCGCCAAGTTTTGACCTTTGATTTAAGTAATAAAATGTTAATGCATGTAAACAAAAATGTTGTGTAAGTCACATTACGAAAACCAAATAATCCCAAAACACTTAGGCACGATGCATTGACTCCGTCCTTGTTTCTTATTTCGTGACATATCAACCAATGAGAGATGTGGGCCATGCATGCTTTTAATGACTTGAGACTACCAAACATGACATGCAGTGTCTAGTTCATTGCATGTAATCCTATTAAGACTCTAGTTAGCAAGAAAACATTAAGTTCTCTCGCCGATAGGAATAAAATACCATGTATTTATTTACAGAGGGAGTAGTACATTTTTTGTGACATGCATTACTAGATATTGCTAGTCAAATACTAAAATCCAGATGGACGTGGTAGTACTCCTAAATCCATATGGTGGTGCTACTAGTACTAGTAGTAGTACTACCAATGTACTCCTAGGAGTACTAGCACTGTACTACCCGTTGGTCAAATTATTACGTGCTGCTCCTCACAGTGAAGTGACAAGACCCTGCGCCGGAGATGACACCTGAGTATAGGCGCCGTGTTCGGCATACCATAGTCAGCCTCACCGTCTGCAGTCACTATCATCATGGCTGTAGCACTAGCCTGCTTACAACTAGCCCTGTTCGACATAATTTCCCATGCGTAGATGCCCGTGCATTGCACGGAACACCAAGATTGGGGGTGGACTGCTCCGGCAGCGGCCATCGCGCCAGATTTTTCCACGGCCTTCTAGATGTGGTGGGGAGGAGATAAGGCTGATCGTGAGAGACAAGCAGTTGTTTGTAAATAGGGAACAAGTGCGGGCATCTTTTTGCAAAAATGGAGAAGCTTGGTTTGTATGCGTCAGATCTAGATCCGACGGCTACTGGTGAAAGATGGGAGGCACAACATCATCACCAACTCAGGACCTATTTGATTCGCAAGATTTTGAAAACGCAGGAATAGGACACGGCAATATTACAAGTTTCAAACTAATATTACAAATGTTAGGAGTAATGCTGCACCTAGGAAGAGGGAATTACTAGGAAGTTCACGTAAGAACTTTCGTTACTTTAGGTGGATGCAGCGTTATCGTACAAACTAAAATACACCGCCCTGACAAGTCAACAATGGGCAAATAAGTTTTCGAGTCTCTGGCCACTTGATGTTTCAAAAACAAATTCAGCTTCTGCGGAGACTTTGTCATTTAGGCTTAGACACTTGCGGTGATCAGCACGCCATTCATTGTTGCGCCAGAGAACGCCAAACCTCATTACCTTGAGCACACTTGCCTCCAGAACAAAGAACCTGGCCAATTTAATCTCAGATGTGCTGCCTCGGTAGTCGATCAGATCAATTTTTGTAAGATGGAGATCAAGGCATTCGATGAGATTGTTATAGTGTAGCACATTTTTCACTTTCGGGTCTTTTTTTATCTGCAAAAGAAGAGAACATATTAGAGCAGCTAGCTGCATAAGATTGTCGTGTCGTGAAGAGGTACCAATATCATTCGCTCATACGATAGGGTTGGCTGGCTAGTGATATTTTTTCACTCTCTCCCTTCTCTCTCCCTCTCTCTCTCTGTTTCTGTTTCCTCTCATTTAACTAGGAGCACGTGAAGAGCTTGGGCATTTGTTGCCTTCCACTATGTGGTTGATGCCATATTTCGCAAAAGTATGCCACATAATACGCATCGATGTCAAATCAAAAGATTTTGGCACCGCTCTCGCGATGTGAGAGAGTTGGCACCATTGTGCACACGGACCCACATGTATAAACAAATCAATCAAACCAACTACACCAGCCTCTCACTCTCCCAAACAAGTGTTTTTTTATTGCCTCGGTCCTCTCTCTCTCCCACGCAGTGTTTTTTCATTGCGTGAGTTAATTTGGCACCGGAGCAAAGTAGGTGCTCCAGATTGGGGCACCAGGTGAGCAATGGAGGGGCATCGATGCCAAATGCATCACAAGTGAATTTGGCACATGTTTTGGCCTACATAGCCCACTTTTGTACTCCCTCAGTCCCAAAATTCTTGTCTTAAATTTGTCTAAATACGGATGTATCTAGTTACATTTTAGTGTTAGATACATCCGTATCTAAACAAATGTAAGACAAGAATTTTGGGACGGAGGGAATACTACCTCGTATTTAGTATAAATTTTGACCATAGATTTACCTAAGAAAATGCCAATGCATGTCACTAAAAATTACACCATTTGAAATTATGTTCAAATACAAATCCAACGATATAGTTCTTAGTGACATGCATTAACATTTTGTCAGTTAAATCTATGGTCAAATTTTGATACTACAAAATTGGAAGAGTAAACCAGGACGGAGGTAGTACTTGCCCTTAGGGTAACCATAGAGTTACTGGAGTAGTCTAAGTTACTTTCCACTATGACTAGCCTAGGCTACTATAGTAGTACAGCATAAAAATGATGCAGGTGATCACGTGAGAAAAAATACTAAAAACATTTCTTTCGGTGCAGTGCGTAGATGTAGTTTTGAACACTACACTTGTCATCGTAATTTGGGAAAATTACGAAAAAATTGAGCTACGTTGTGATTACCGTTTACTAATAGGAAAGAAGTTTCACCTCGATGAGTAGCTTCTCCGTGCATGGAAAGCATGTAAGGAATCCAACAACTTGATCCAGATTGGGGCCGATAGATTTTAGTGCTAAGATCTTCACTGTGCGCATGGACTGGGTCAAGCTTGTGGGAATCATTTTCTGGAAGACGATCATAAATACATCAAGAAGAAATTTAAAAATGTGAATTTCAAGAAGACGGAGAAGAAGATGAGTGTTGTACCTGAACGATTACAGATCCAATAAAGAGTTCAAAGAATTTGGCAGACGAGTACACCAACGCTGTCAATTTCGGCACGTCAATGACCCTGATTTTTGTTGGACCTTCTAGATCCGATACAAGCAATCTCTCAAGGAAAGGCGCATTCTCAATGACCATAACGTGGAACAGCTGGAGTGATCTATTCCCAATTGATGTCTTGTTGCAGGGCCAGCAAGACACATAAATCCATCGAAGATAAGTCGAGGCGATGTGGAGGCTAATGAACCCGTGGATCTGCTCAATACGGAGGTACTCGAGCGCAGTACAGCTGCAGAGCAGGTGCTCCATAGTCTTCTTCAAGATGACAACGTCGAAGAGGTCGAGCTGCTTGAGTTGAGGGAGAATAAGGGCGAGCGCGGCATTAATCTGGGGAAGATAGCAGGAGCTGAAGCTGGCGCGGTGCAGCGTTGGCGTGAGGCGGAGCGCGGACGGCGGTAGAGAGCGACATAGTCCAGCTTCAAAGCTGAGCTCCTCGAGCTAATCTAGGGCGGAGGATAAGAACCACTCGTCGAACTTGGGTTGGACCTTGCAGTTGGTACTGAACATGCGGATGTCAAGGCGTCTGGCTGGCCCAGGGTGCGATGAAAGGATCTTGGAGACTGCGGCCATGCGTTTGCAATCCCCGTCGCAGAGGCAGCTGTCGACGGTGAGGTTGAGGGGGACGCAGCGCCAGAGGGGGCGCCACCGCCGGGAGAGCAGGGCGGTCCGCACGGCAGATTTGGTGGGGAGGAGGCCGATGATGACGAGCAGCATGTCGTCGGGGAGGCTACTGATGAAGTCCAGGCTCGCCGGATGCTGTTTTGGCTCGAGCGGCCTCCGCTTGTTGGCTACCTCGCCGTCCATCTCAACCGGCGGCGACACCGGTGTACACGTGTGCTGGTGTGTGTTGTGTGCTGGGTGTGCGCGAGTGTGTCCTTCTGTGCATGCCTCCGCAGTGGTGAATTGTGCGCGAGTGCATCCTTCGCGCGCAAGAAGTTTGTCCTCAATGCGCCCTCAATTTACTAGCGTGCGGGGTGCTACCCCGAGTGGTTTCAACTTTGTTTCCTTCACCGCGTGTCAGATGGGCCTCTAGTTTACTTATTTTCACCCACTGCCACATGGGCCAGCACACCAAGATATAGAACACGAGCTGACAACACAGCATGTGGATTGGTTGACTGGTCAACTAAACAATATACAGAGCTATACGCTGACACAGTGAGCATATAATCCGTCAGTATAGAGAGTTCGAGTGAGAGGGGAGGCCCGTGAGAGATAGCAGAGAGAGAGAGAAAGAGCTACTCCCTCCATTCGATAATGTAGTTACAACATTTTTTTAAAGTCAAATTTTTGAAACTTTGACCAAGTTTATAAAGAAATTACTTATATCGGCAATACCAAAGATAAATGATAGTATGAAGTAAGTACATGTTGTGATGAATCTAATGATCGTTCCAGATGTAAATGTTTTTCTCCACATATACCTAGTCAAACTTTTCTGAGGTTTGACTTTTCAAAACATCCATATGCTTATGGACGTGACAGAGTCCCTGATGAGAGAGAGAGAGTGAAAAAAGTGTGTGTGCGTGTGTGAAAGGGACATGGACAACACACGATAAAAGTGGAGAAAAAGTGTGCGTGTCTTATGCAAACATATCACACATGCATCTTCGACAACGGAGGCAAGGTGAGGAGATAGTGTGTGGTTGTTTGGAACCGAGAGAGGAAGACCCCTAGCACGTGGCCAAGAGGCGTCTGACAAACAAGGGAGAGAGGTCGAGAGAGACGTACGGAGAAAATGCAGACATGGGGAGGAGAGAGTGTATGTTTGTCATAGAGAGATCCCCTAGAGATCGTGATGGGACTACATGGGTGGGAGATCGAGTGACAAGGTGTGTGCGCGATAGAAGATGCCCCGAGAGATATCGAGATAGACGTATGGATGGAAGGAGACAATACGTGTGTTCCTGATGGCTAGTAAGAGATAATCATACTTAGGAGGGGGGAGTGCTTGCGCCTATGGCCCTGTTTGGATACTCTAACTAAGTTAGAGGTTAGAGTTAGATTCTAACCCTGAACTAACTCTAAGTAAAGAGGTGTTTGGATGGCAGGGTTAGATGGAGCGCGGATACGGCGAGGCACCTTCGAGGAAGTGGGGAGGGATCTGCTGCGGGGAGAGCGAGAGAAAAAAGTGTTTATTAGTGGTCCCGAGAAGAACTAACCCAAATACGCACCCCATGGATGGGTTTGTTTTTTTTGGATGGGTTAGATGCATCTAACCTAAACTAACCATCCTGTTTGGATCTTTTTGGGTTACTTGACTCCAAACTAACCCAAACTAACTCTAACCCATGGATCCAAACAGAGCCTATGATGGAGTGAGGGATTATGGTACTTAGGGGGGTGCGTGTCACATGGAGAGAGAACAAGGGCGGAGAGTGTTGGATGGGTCTATATGTATAGCACGAGCGAGACATGTGTATGTGTGAACCAGGGAAATATAAGGCCCGTTTGGCTTGCGTCATGAGCATCTTTTGCGTGGCCTGGGGTTGTGGCTGGATTTCATGCACACTTGTTTGGTTGCTACCCTATGAAAAAGAAAGCCCGCCTGGGTTGGGTTCCCTTGCACTTTAATTAGCCTGGCTGAACTCCAGACATTGCAAGTAGCCTGGCCCAAGCGACCGATTTCGAACGCCTGGCCGTGCCTGGTCGTGCGGCCACGAGGCTAACAGCAACATGGATGGATATTAGCATTAAATAATTGATGCATGGATTGATTGATGGGACGTTGATGCTTTGCCTGGCCCAGGCATGAACCAAACGCTTCAGCACCACACAAGCCTGGCCAGGCAGAAATATTTTACATCTCACGTCCACACCAGGCAGTACCGACCATCAAGGCATGAGGGTCAGGTCATGAACCAAACTGACCAATAAAGTTTGAGAGAGATTGAGGAGCCCCGATAAGGCTGAGTGGTGCGTCAGATAGGTGAGAGGGGGAAAGAGATATTCCATCCGCTCGATAATGCAGTTTGAATATTTTTTAGAAGTCAAACTTTGTAAACTTTGATCAGGTTTATGCAAATGTTATTTATATCTACAATACCAAAGATACATCATACAAAACTACATCTCATGGTGAATCTAATGGTATATGTTTGCCGTACTAGATGTAATTCTTTTTCTCCACGTACATGGTCAAACTTTGTGATGTTTGACTTTTCAATAAATCTATGTGCTATGGACGGAGGTGAGTGCCTGAGTTGAGACAGATCAAGTGCGTGTGAAGGAAAATGAGTACGTGTGCAAAAAGAGTATGTGTGTGAAAGATAAAGTGACAACAAACAATAAATTAGAGAGAGTGTGTTTTTCGTTTCTTATGCGAACATATCACGCATGCATCTCCGAGATGGAAAAGCGAGGCGAGGAGATACACGAAGATAGCTAGTGTGTGATTGTTTGCAACGGAGAGAGACACCCCTGTAGCACATGTCCAATAGAGGTCTGGCCAACAAGGAAAAAAGGTCAAGAGGGACACATGGATGGCATGGACGCATGGGGAGGGAGAGAGGGTGTGTTTGTGATAGAGAGATCCCCTTGAGATCGTGAGGGGACTATATGGGTGGGAGATCGAGGGAGTGTGTGCGCGATAGAAAGATGCCCCAAGAGAAATCGAGATAGACCATGCACATGTTTGTGATGGAGACTAAGATTAGCTAGTCATATACATATAGGGGGGACTGCGTGTGCCTACAATTGAGTGAGAGACCATCATACTTGGCTAGCTGGGCATGAGATTGTGTTTGTGTGTGCGTGTGAGATGGAGAGAGAACGATGGAGAGAGATAGAGTTTTAGATGGGCCTATCGAGTGCGAGTGAGATATGCATGTGTATGTGTGACCCAGGTGGATGGAGAGTTTGAGAGAGGGGGAAGAGCTCCGAGACGACATAGTGGTGCGTGAGAGAGTTATGGGCAAAGAGCCAAGGAATTTGTGTGCGTACGATGAGTGCACCCAAGATATCTAGCTTGGACTAGCTAGAGTATCATACATAGTGTGCGAGAGAGACCTATAGATGGTGTATATATGGATGCGGACTAGAAAGACCCCCCCCCCCACACACACACACAAAGAGAGAGAAAGGGAGAGGGACCAACAAGGTTTTTGTGTCGGATGCGTGCGATAGAATTGAAGATTGTCGGCGAGAGAGTGAGAGAGAGAGAGAGAGAGAGAGAGAGAGAGAACAGGAGTCCGGGAGAGGGGGAGGTCGCGTTTTATGCATCAAAGACTAATATAAACTTGCATTCAAATATTTAAATTGGAAACCGTGTTGTCTGCAATCCACACATGAACGGATATATGCGTATATCAAACAAGTTCATTGATTTGACTTTCAACATGTTCATGGAGTACTATAATACTGTAAAACATGCTACTCGATTGAGGTGTTCAATTTTGGATTTAGTTCACTATTTTGACCTACTAAACGAGCTAATTCATTGAATCGAGATATTTCATTTTGGGTTTGATTCGCATTTTTGAGTGGGTCAACTATTTGTCATATAGTAAATCGCTAGCAACGAGCATGTAAAAACACATTACTCCCGAGCATCATCTCTCCATCTAAAAAAGAAGTGGCAAGCTAATATTTCAAAATTTGATTCGAATCGACTTGGTAAGGTAGACGTGCATGCTCGTTCTCCCAAAAATTGAACGAACAGTTAAACATCCTCTCTGCTCAGTGGAATTCGCCCGAACGAATAAATGGGAGATGCGAAATTACCGTCCTATGTGGGACACGCATCAATTGGCCCGTTGTACATCGGGGGTAGGTTCGTAACTTCATCCAAGCGCGCCTTCTCCTCGGCCGAAATGACATGTGCCGAATAATTCATAAACCATGGTCGGCAAAACACGCTCTCCTCGCCCGAAATAGCTCGCGCCCACTATTTAAAAACACGCTCCCCTCGCCCGAATTCGCTCGCGCCCACTATAGTTCCAAACACGCCCTCCTCACCCAAAATCGCTCCCGCCCACTATTTTTGGGTAGAAGCAAAGTTACTCTACTATCCCCGACCCTCAGTACACAGACCCAAGCCGAGAAGCCTATAGGCAAGGGTAGAACGGTAACTCCCCCTCACATTTCAGACAAA
>NC_057813.1:216580686-216601255 GCF_018294505.1 Triticum aestivum | reverse complement strand
CATTCATACCTCGTGGGCACCAAATCACCTTCTCCCCGGGAAGCTCCCTTCTCCCGAGCCGCGAAACCTCAGCCCCACCTCCATGGCGCCCCCCACCGCACCAATTTCACAGCCGCCCTCCTCCCTAATGCCGGAGACGCTGTCCAATTGCCGTCGTGCACTGGGACGTGTGCCTCTTACTCCGTGCTGCTGGTGCTGCCTCGACGACAGCCGCGTGAATCGTACCGGAGCCGATTCACCCACGCCGTTGTTCACGGCGCCGGAGCGGCTCCAACTTCGGATCCGTCCAGAGTCCTAGCGCTGCTTCTGCATAGCCGTCGACCATCGCGACATCGCTCTTTCCCTGCCGCCGGTCACCACCGCAACCGCGCTGGCCTCACCGACTCGGCAGCTGGACCTGCCTACTTCACCATGCCGCCAGATAGGTCGCACCCTCATCTGAAATCACTTTATTTAGGCGTCAGTTGTCTGAATTTTTATTCTGGGCCAATCGATTCGCAATGGGAAGCAGCACCCCTCGAGGCGGCGGAGCTCCTAGGCTGCCGGTTGGCTGGTGCCTAACGTAAGGGTGCGGGGTCGCAAGTTCGCCGCGGAAGAAGCGCTTAGATGGCTATCTTTTAGAGTTGCATGGGTTGAAGGTACTGCCGCCGCAGGATCTGGATGACGGGGAGTCTTTGTCGATTGGCCCGGGGGCAGCGCAACCACGGCAGTGCGGTGGGGCGGGGAGCGGGGTTTTGGACGGGGCCACGGACGGCGGAGGTAGGCTGCTCTGCCGTTGATCGCTGGCTCTTCAGGGAAGATTCCGAACAGTGTTAGCCGGAAGGCACAAGACGGCCATCAAGCCATCCGGCGTAGATCGGACAGTACCAAAATAAAATAAAATCGTGTGACCCCAATTTAGTCTTCAGTCAACAGACGTGTGACCACTCTCATACCTTGTTGTTGATCTCTTAGTGTATTTCTTCGGATCAAAAAGATATGTCATTCTTAACTTTATGCGTTATCTGCATCTTTAGACACAACGTCTTCCGACTCACCACAGCTGCTCCAACAAGGGAAGCATACACCAGAAGGGAGCTACAGTCCCCACTCAACAGTTCCCTACATCGAATGCGCGTGCCCGACATGGACAGCCACAACAACTACAGGGCCATCGACAAGTCAGCACATGATGCTCACTCCTATGGATGGAAGCCAGATAGGTTGTACCCTCATCTTACTTGTGTGCAACATTTATGGCTTTGTTATTCATCTAAACACGGAAAATAGATCATCACATTTCACTGTATATTCATGCTGATCTCTTACGGGTCTTGTTCAGGAGTTCACACTGTTCCATAGTTCAGCTAAGATACTTGTTCTTTAGGTAACGCTGTTCCATAGATCATCCATCAGCCAATGCTATCCCACAGGCTGGTGATTATAGTATTATACCACTTCTAGTATTACCTATGTTGTTCTTTAATACTTTTGTGTGCCATCTAGTTAATCTCGAGTACAAACGATACATATTCTGTAGCTTTCATCTGTGTTCTCCCTTTAGTTTATGAGACCTGTTGCTGCTAGTTAACCCCAGTCCTACTATTTATGTCGTCTCCTACAGGCACTCATTTACATAAATCTAACTACTAGTTGTCTTCCATGCATGTCAGATATAATTGCACACACTGATATATCCACAAGAACCTCACGGAGCAATGTAAAGGTCAATAAACTTGATGTCAATGATACCCAATATGATGGAACATGTAAAGGCAGTTCTTCAGAAGACTTGCAGAAAGATGATGAATCCTCTTCACCCCACAAGGTCCTTGCTCTAACTTGGCCTGTGATATGGCAACAACATGCATATAATGTTCTGGAGTGTATCTACTCTGTTGCGATGCCATGTGCTTAGCATGCTGATCATGCATGTAAATATGTCATGCCTTCCTGTTTTTCAGTACCTATTCCATTCATGATAACATGTTTTCAAATTCAAGTACTGTCATCTACTCTATCGCAATGCCATCTGCTTAATTTGGACATCATGCTTCTGAATATCTTATGCATTGTTATTCATCAGTATGTACTTCATCTGTCTGCTATACCATGTTTTTTTACATTGGAGTGCTATTCTAGTGCTTTGTTGCAATGCCATCTTATTTTCCCAATCATACACGTGTATGTTGCCTTGGTTATTTCTGTATGTATTCCGCTAGCATATAGTTTTACATTCAACTAGTTTTTTTGCTGTGTTGTCCTGTCGTATCCCTAGCTCTTACACCATACTCCCTCCGTCCAGATTACATGTTGCCGAAATGGATAAAAAAGGATGTATCTAGAACTGAAATACGCCTAGACCCATCCATTTTTTTCCGGATGGAGGGAATACATGTCAATATCATGCCTTTCTATTCTTCAATACCTATTCCATCTCTCTGTTGTCACATGTTTTATAATTAAAGCACCATTCTTCTATACAAGGCATGCAAGGGGAAGACGACTATGTTAGAATCTGAAGAGTTACAAAAAAGGCCTTTGCAAAAGATCCAAACGCCAGGAGATAATAAACCAACTCCAGTTTTTATTACTGCTCCAACACAGAGAAACCCAACTCCTACTGATAATAAGCAGATTCCAGTGGCCAAAGAACTAGTCCGCTCCAGTCGAGCAAAAATATGTCAACTCAATTCTAAGAAGCGTGTGCGTATCCTTGCATCATGAAATTTTATAGCATGCTGATCATATTTTCTACATGTTTCTTACCCATCTCTCTTTTAGAAAATAAGCTTAACAGATAGAAGAATTTCTGCAATGCTATCGTTTATGAGGAAAGGTTCTTGCAGGAATTCTCTGTGCTCCAATGTAGATGTAAGTACCTGTTGTATATCACTATATTTTTACATCAGCATGTATTTTGTTAATCAGCGTGAATCCAACCTTTATCTGATCTAAATTTAGTTGTAGCAAAATGTATCATTAAATGCCACAATGTTGATTTTTGTAAGGAAAATTGCCTGGTAGTTTTGCATCCTGAGCCGCATGAGTGTACTATCTCATATCAGTGGGTTTGAATACTTTGGTTCTGCAGTGGGTTTTTCAGTGTTTTTTTACTGTGTTGTCCTGTCGTATCCCTAGCTCTTACATCATACTCCCTCCGTCCGGATTAAATGTCGCAGAAATGGATAAAACTGGATGTATCTAGAACTGAAATACGCCTAGACCCGTCCATTTATTTCCGGATGGAGGGAATACATGTCAATATGTCATGCCTTTCTATTCTTCAGTACCTATTCCATCTCTGTTGTAGCATGTTTTATAACTGAATCACCATTCTTCTATATAAGGCATGCAAGGGGAAGACGGCTCTGTTAGAATCTGAAGGGTTACAAACCAGGTCTTTGCAAAAGATCCAAACGCCAGGAGATAATAAACCAACTCCATTTTTCATAGATACTGCTCCAGCACAGAGAAACCCAACTCCCACTGATAATAAGCAGATTCTAGTGGCCAAAGAACTAGTCCGCTCCAATCCAGCAAAAGAATGTCAACTCCATTCTAAGAAGCGTGTGCGTATCCTCGCATCATGAAATTTTATAGCATTCTGATCATATTTTCTACATGTTTCTTACCCATCTCTCTTTTAGAAAATAAGGTTAAACGATAGAAGACTTCCTCCATTGGGATCGTATTCGAGGAAAATATCTTGCGGGAATTCTCTGTGCTCCAATGCTAATGTAAGTACCTGTTGTATATCACTATATTTTTACATCAACATGTATTTTGTTAATCAGCGTGAATCTAACCTTTATCTGATCTAAAATTAGTTGTAGCAAAATGTTAAAGGCGCCAATGTTGATTTTTGTAAGGAAAACTGCCTGGTAGTTTTGCATACTGAGCTGCATGAATGTACTATCTCATATCACGCACATTACTGAGTTGTAGTGCTTCTCTGGTTGCCCATTCATTCATTGTGTCAATGTTGCTTTCATACTACCTTACCTGGCTGATGATAGTTGTGCCATATTGTGTTAATTTGGTGTAGGCTACTTGCCCAAATGTTCGTTGTGTCAATGTTGCTTTCCTATTATCTGACTTGGCCAACGATAGCAATGCTAGTGTGTTAATTTTGTGCAGGCTGCTGAAGATAAGAAGACAAACTCTGAAAACAGCAAGGCAACCCCATTGTTTCTTTCCAGTAAATCTAGGCTGGGTAATATGGCAATAACGCATGATTAATCTGTTTGGTTCCCGTCCTAATTTATGTTATGATGCAGTGGTCGAGACACTCTCCACTATCAATAATACAAGCCTGCCAAAATCGCCATCTGAATCTGTTCAGTATCCTCTGTCTCCAATGCAACGGAATAAATGTATGTTTGTGAACCAATTAATGGAGCAATGATGGAAATGGTGGATGAACCAGAGGTGCAGAGTCGTGCGACACAAGAACTGATCAATGTTTTCAGAGACAGTGTAGCAAAGCAGAAAGAACTTGCCCACATGCTTATGGGCGTCATCTGTGCTAAGGTTGCAGATTGTGACGTTGTAGATGGTTAGGTTCTGCTCATTTATTTGCACTGGCATCAATCTTTGATTGCCCAGTGGATGTAATTTCCTGTAATATATGCTGGATGTGCAACGTTATTCCCTGTATGCCGTACCTTTGCGTGATTGGTTTTGGTCCTGTGCATAATTGCTCGTTGTAATGGGCTCAAATTATCTAATTTGGCCTAAAGACATGTACGAACTTTAGTGGGCCCATTAAGTTAATGGGCCGTTACTAGGCCGAAAGTTAATGGTCGGCCCTCTTACCTCCCGGGTCGTTAACAGGCCGACATCGAAGCGGGCAACAGGTGGCCCCAGTTTATTTCACGGGCCGTTAACAGGTCGTTACTAAGTTTGGGCTACATATGGCCCAACTATACTGTAGGCCTTTAGCAGGCCGAAAGAGACAGCGGGCTTGTACTGGACCATGAAGACCATGGGCCGCTAAGAGGCCAAAAGTCAGGTCGTATTGTAAATGGCCCAACTGTGTTGTGGGCCTTTAGCAGGCCGAAAGAGAAACCGGGCTGGTATTGGACCATGAAGGGCATGGGCCATTAAAGGGCCAAAACTAAGGTCCGACTACAAATGGCCCAACTCATTTATGGTCCGTTAACAGGCCGAAAGTCACACAGGGCCGGGAATTGGCCCAACACTTAAATGGGTCGCTAAAAGGCCAAAACTCAGGTCCAACTAAAAATGGCCCAACTGATTTATGGGCCGTCAACAGGCTGAAAGTGACACCGGGCCAAAAAATTGGCCCAACACTTAAATGGGCCGCTAAAAGGCCGAAACTCATGTCCGACAACAAATGGCCCATCAGATTTATGGGTCGTCAACAGGCTGAAAGACACACCGGGCCGGAAACTAGCCCAACATTTAAATGGGTCGCTAAAAGGCCGAAAGATGTACATCCTGAAAATTGGCCCATCCATTAAACGGGCCGTTAACAGGCCGAAATCTCATCAGGTCGATATTGAGCCCAGATATATAGCGGGCTGTTAACAGGCTCGAACTGATGATGGGCTGCAATGGTGTCAAATCTTTAACGGGCTGTTGACGGGCCGAAATGGATCATCTCGTATGGGCCGTGGGCTTAAATGGACCTGACACAAGTAGGCCTTATATGGGCTGGCCTGCTAATTTTTACTGGGCCGGCCTTTTCACAGGAATGGACCTCTGTTGGGCCGTGCCACGTGTCGACGTACCATAGGCGTCTTCCGTCCAATGAGTGGATGACATGTGTCCCAACGGTGAGCCGACACGTGTTTCCTCCAGCCAATGATGATTTTACACGTGGAAAATCCCCATTGGTCGGGGCTGTTAATGGGTTATCGGATCCAAAACCCGACCCGATAGCTTAACGGCATTCCGTTACGGTGGATGCCACGTGTCGGTCACCCTTGACGAAAGCACTTCTGTGATGCACGATTTATCGTCATGGAAGTGGACACTTCCTTGATGATAATTTTGGTAATGTCATGGAACACTTCTACGACAGCACAGGTATGACTATCTTGATTCCGTCATAAATTTTGTCATGGATGTACATGCATGACAAAAAACGCTGTGACAAACACGTATCATCACGGAAGTGTATTTTTTTTGTAGTGATTTTATCCTTTGTAAAGCACCTCGTGTTGGAAAGATCTTGATATATATATCCAATTGGATGTAAGTTAGCATGAACTATTATTGTTGACATTACTCTTGAGGTAAAAGGTTGGAAGGCAACACAATAATCCCCTATCTTTCTCTGTGCCCGGTTAAAACTCCATAACCATAAGTACTGTGTGAGTGTTAGCAATTGTGGAAGACTAAATGATGGTTGAGTATGTGGACTTCCTGAAAAGCTCTTATATTGACTCTTTCCGATGTTATGATAAATTGCAATTGCTTCAGTGACTGAGATTATAGTTTGTTGGTTGTCAATGAAGTTTCTGAATCATACTTGACATTGTGAATAGATTGTTACTTGAGCATAAGAAATCATATGACAAAATTCATATATGTTGCTATTATAAGAATGATCATGATGCCCTCATGTCCGTATTTTATTTTATCGACACATCTATCTCTAAACATGTGGACATATTTTTCGATATCGGCTTCCGCTTGAGGACAAGCGAGGTCTAAGCTTGGGGGACTTGGTACGTCCATTTTGCATCATGCTTTTATAGCAATATTTATTGCATTATGGGATGTTATTACACGTTATGTCACAATACTTATGGCTATTCTCTCTTATTTTACAAGGTTTACATAAAGAGGGAGAATGCCGGCAGCTGGGATTCTCGGCTAGAAAAGGAGCAAATATTGGAGACCTATTCTGCACAGCTCCAAAAGTCCTGAAACTCCACGAAAGTCATTTTGGGAATTAATAAAAAAAATCAGCGGAAGAAATACCTCAGGGGGGCAACCCACCACCCACGAGGGTGGGGGCGCGCCCTACCCCCCTGGGTGTGCCCCCTACCTCGTGAGCCACCTGGCAGCCCTTCGGTGCCCATCTTCTGCTATATGAGGTCTTTTACCCTAGAAAAAAATCATAAGCAAGCTTTCGAGACGAAACTCCGCCGCCACAAGGCAGAACCTTGGCTGAACCAATCTAGGGCTCCGGCAGAGCTGTTCTACCAGGAAAACTTCCCTCCGGGAGGGGGAAATCATCACCATCGTCATCACCAACGATCCTCTCATCGGGAGGGGGTCAATCTCCATCAACATCTTCACCAGCACCATCTCCTCTCAAACCATAGTTCATCTCTTGTATCCAATCTTTGTACCAAAACCTTAGATTGGTACCTGTGGGTTGCTAGTAGTGTTGATTACTCCTTGTAGTTGATGCTAGTTGGTTTATTTGGTGGAAGATCATATGTTCAGATCCTTAATGCATATTAATACTCCTCTGATTATGAACATGAATATGCTTTGTGAGTAGTTATGTTTGTTCCTGAGGACATGGGTGAAGTCTTGCTATTAGTAGTCATGTGAATTTGGTATTCGTTCGATATTTTAATGAGATGTATGTTGTCTCTCCTCTAGTGGTGTTATGTGAACGTCGACTACATGACACTTCACCATTATTTGGGCCTAGAGGAAGGCATTGGGAAGTAATAAGTAGATGATGGGTTGCTAGAGTGACGGAAGCTTAAACCCTAGTTTATGAGTTGCTTCGTAAGGGGCTGATTTGGATCCATATGTTTCATGCTATGGTTCTTAATACTTCTTTTGTAGTTGTGGATGCTTGCAATAGGGGTTAATCATAAGTGGGATGCTTGTCCAAGAAAGGGCAGTACCCAAGCACCGGTCCACCCACATATCAAATTATCAAAGTAAAGAACGCGAATCATATGAGCGTGATGAAAACTAGCTTGACGATAATTCCCATGTGTCCTCGGGAGCGCTTTTCTCATTATAAGAACTTGTCCATGCTTGTCCTTTGCTACAAAAAGGTTTGGGCCACCTTGCTGCACCTTATTTACTTTTATTGCTTGTTACCCGTTATAAATTATCTTATTATAAAACTATCTGTTACCTACAATTTCAGTGCTTGCAGAGAATACCTTACTGAAAACCGCTTGTCATTTCCTTCTACTCCTTGTTGGGTTCGACACTCTTACTTATTGAAAGGACTATGATAGATCCCCTACACTTGTGGGTCATCAGATCCCATCTCGGATTTCATGGCCTCAAGCCATTTCGCGGAATCTGGGCTCATCATCGCTTCCTCATAGTTCGTAGGTTCGTTATGGTCTAGTAACATGACGTCCAGAACAGGATTACCGTACCACTCTGGTGCGGATCTTACTTTGGTTGACCTATGAGGTTCAGTAGTAACTTGATCTAAAGTTTTATGATCACTATCATTAGCTTCCTCACTAATTGGTGTAGGAATCACAGGAACAGATTTCTGTGCTGAACTACTTTCCAATTCGGGAGTAGGTACAATTACCTCATCAAATTCTACTTTCCTCCCACTCACTTCTTTCGAGAGAAACTACTTCTCTAGAAAGGATCCATTCTTACCAACGAATATCTTGCCTTCGGATATGTGATAGAAGGTGTAGCCAATAGTCTCCTTTGGGTATCCTATGAAGACACATTTCTCCGATTTGGGTTCGAGCTGGTTGAAGCTTTTTTACATAAGCATCACAGCCCCAAACTTTCAGAAACGACAACTTGGGTTTCTTGCCAAACCATAGTTCATAAGGCGTCGTCTCAACGGATTTAGATGGTGCCCTATTTAATGTGAATGCAGCCGTCTCTAAAGCATAACCCCAAAATGATAGCGGTAAATCAGTAAGAGACATCATAGATCGCACCATATCTAATAAAGTATGGTTACGACGTTCGGACACACCATTTCGCTGTGGTGTTCCAGGTGGCGTTAGTTCTGAAATTATCCCATGTTGTTTCAAATGAAGACCAAACTCGTACCTCAAATATTCTCCTCCACGATCAGATCCTAGAAACTTATTTTTCTTGTTACGATTATTTTCCACTTCACTCTAATATTCTTTGAACTTTTCAAATGTTTCAGACTTATGCTTCATTGTAACATCCCAATTTTCAATTTGGATGTTATACATAGATCATTATATGCATATCATATTTATTCTTGCATTTTTTGTGATCCTAGAAATCTTTAGCAACTCAAGGACCCAAGGAGAGAGTTGGAGGTTTCACAAAATTCATATTTGAAATTATTTCAAATTTGAAGAAAGGGTCAATTTGATTTTATTATTTTCTCTCCAATTATTTCCAAAATTAAAAATATATGAGAGAAGATAATATGACTTCTTCAACCAAGAGAAATATTGGAGAAGGAATTTTAAAATCAAAATTATGATTTTATTGGTATTTTATTTGCTATTTTATTTGAATTCAAAAAATATTGCATTTTTAAAAATTGCATCTTAGACCAGAAAAATGTTCATCTTGTCCTAAATATTAGGTTTGGACAGTGAAAATTATTTCTGGAATTTTTAGAATTTTTTTATATTTTATTAGGATTTTTCTTTCGGGCGATATTATTTTCAAAAAAAATTATTTCCCTCCCAACTGGGTCGAAGGCCTAGCCGAGCAGGTCGGCCCGCACCGCGCCACCGCCTTTGCCGCCATTCCCGAGTCCAACCAAGACACGGGAGGGACGCCGTCGCCACCCGGGACTCCTCCCGAGGCCGAGCTAAGCCCCCCTTTAAAAGCCGACCCCGGGGCCCCCCGGGACCCCGTCCTCGCCGCCACTACCACCTCCCGCCGCCGCCGCACCGCAGCGCCGCCGCCGCTCGCCCGTACCACCGCCTGCTGCTGCTGCCGCCGCCACCCCGTGCGCTGCACCGCCGCCCCGCACCACCACACAACGCCCTCACCGACGCCGCGCCGTCGCCTGCCACCGCCGCCGACCCTGCTGGTTTCTAGGTAAAAACCTAGATCGTTTTTTTAGGTTTTCTTCGGGTTTTTTTATTAGCCGATTTGGTTTAGTTAGATCGGTTTTTCGTTCGGTTCGATTTACTTTGATCATACTCTTTTATACCCAATTTTTACTATGCATTAGTTCTGCCCCTCAAATATTTGCATGAGTAGGATTGGGAACATGTGGTTTTGGTTGTAGTACTTGAGGTAGGAACCTAATACCTTTTGATCACCCCGGGAATATATGTTAGTCTTATTGTTGCTTAGCCATGCTCATAGACGGGGATTGGATCATGATTTACACATGGAAGTTTTAGAGTTATTTAATCATGGATAACATTAAGGTGGCAACTTTAATATACATCTGGGTGGATTGGTTGAGGCACTTGGGGAACCCAGTGTTGCCTGTTTTGGGAAATCCCGGAGTACCCGTGTGATTATCCTATGGAATGCCACCTAGGCTCAAAGGGATCATAAGATTATTCATGCTAGAAACTTCTGTGTGCAGCCACAAGCCATTACGGGCTCTGGCATAGTTGAGTAAGTTGCATGAGCTCTTGAAGAGGTGGACTAGCAGATGTAGGGGAAAGTAGGTGTACCAGTCCTCCCAAAGTAGAGAGTAAGTGCTTCAGAAAGACTATATCTCGATCATCCGATCGTGGATGCGGTCGAGTCTTGTGGGGAAAAGTGTGCAAACCTCGGCAGAGTGTATAGACTAATCATGGTTAACCGTGTCCCTGGTTATGGACATCTTGAGTATCTAGTACTTGAATCTATTGATGTGATCTCAACATGTTACTTTAGTTGATTTGATTTGGGTTAATGATGATACTTTTAATTGGGATTTAAGTTGGGATTACCTTCTCAAATAATGGGAAACTTGGGAGTAGTTGAATAATTTTATTCCTTTGTTGTAGGGAAAAACTAGCTTTATGCAAAAATCATAAACTTACAGCCTCCACCAGCCAAATGTTGCATGTAGATATAGTTCTTGCATTTCATTGCTTTACAGTGTAACTCTGTCCGCATATTCAATGTGCTGACCTACATGGCTGCAACGTCTCATGTTGCAGACTACTCAAACGACGAATAAGGTGCGATAGGTCGTTGTTTTGCACTCAGCTATGCCGTTCGAGTTGATGGACTCATTTACCTTTGAAGATTCCGTAGTTATTTAGTTTAGATGACCTTCAGCCATGATATTTTGGTGTAATCATACTCTTTATGAGAACTCGATGTAATAAGTGTGTGATTGAAACTCTGTTATAATTCATCGAGTACTGTGCGTGTCAACATTACAGATCCAGGGATGACACTAATGCACAGAGACTTGACCGTTTGAGGTCTGGTCGCTACAAGATGGTATCAGAGCACACGATGACTATAGGACGCGACCACTAGAATGATCCACAAGATTTCTCTTCTCTACTCATTTCTAATTCTCCTCTCTTTCTACTCTATAGATGGTGGATCCTAGGAACAAGTTCACTCAGCCGGATTGTAATGCCCCGGACACACCCGCCGATGGTCGTTACTCCTGGCGGGATCTAGACTGGCCCCACAGATCAATACTAGTCTTTTCTGCGCACTTTGTCCTCACTCGTGCGCACCCGGGAGCAACTTCCCGGTCGGTCACCCATCCTGAAACTACTCCAAGCTGAGCACGCTTAACTTTGGAGTTCTGTCCGAATGGGATCCCGGAAAAGAAGGAATTCCTTATTGATATGAGTAGTCTATCATCCCTAATAAGCCAGGCTATTACATACACCCCCACTCAGAGGAACCGACGTCCTCGTCGGGCCACAGGAACGTTCCCTCTTGGCACAACCGTCTGTGCATCCAGTCCGGTACATGTGCCATGCCGTGTGCCACGACGGGTCACAAACGTCATGAACAACATGACCGCGCACCTGTCCGCAACCATCTGTGTAACCGCGAGGGTCGGCTCTGATACCAACTTGTAACGCCCCAGAGACACCCGCCGGTGGTCGTTACTCCTGGCGGGATCTAGACTGGCCCCACAGATCAATACTAGTCTTTTCTGCGCACTTTGTCCTCACTCGTGCGCACCTAGGAGCAACTTCCCGGTCGGTCACCCATCCTGAAACTACTCCAAGCTGAGCACGCTTAACTTTGGAGTTCTGTCCGAATGGGATCCCGAAAAAGAAGGAATTCCTTATTGATATGAGTAGTCTATCATCCCTAATAAGCCAGGCTATTACATAATGAATCTGTAATATAACTTGCCATGTTTACATGGGTGCCATCATATCTTCTGATCCTTTTTGGCTCATGGTCAGTAAGGGACTTTTGATCTATGCAATTAGTAGATTCATGCCATGCCTTTGTTTGCCATGTTATGTTCCTGTAACATGTTGTTTGATAGCTCTAAACATTGCAACCTGATGTTATTTCCTGAAAAGTCTGAAACTGTTATTATTTGCAATCTTACCATGTGTTTTTGAGCATGATCTAGTGATTTCTGGAGATAGCTCAGTGTTCATGTTTTGTTATGCTTTACCTGTACTTCATGCCCATGCCTTTTGTTATTATGTTGGGATGTTGTAGCTTGTTGTTTGTTGTTTCCGGCCTCATTTAAATTGCCTAGATAGTTAGTTTACTTATGTTTCACCTCTTGCCATGTGTAACAACATTTAATATTGTCGGGTACATAAACGGGAGAGAACTAAATAAATGAATGTGGTGTTTTATCAATATGCAACTCATTGCATATTGAGCTCCACTTAACTTGTAGTATTGTTTGTTGCACTTTGCCATGCCATGCCTCATTAAACCGAACATGCGTCATACTTGATCGTGCATCATGCCATGATTATGCTTGTGTGTTTACCATGTTGTTTGTTTCTTTCCGGTGTTGCTTCTTAGTTCCGGTAATGTTGCGATTGTGAGGATTCGTTCGACTACTCCCGTTCGTCTTCTTCATGGACTCGTTCTTCTTCCTAGCGGGATTTCAGGCAAGATGACCGCTACCCTGGATCTCACTACTATCATTGCTATGCTAGTTGCTTCATTCTATCGCTATGCTGCGCTACCTATTACCTGTTTATCAAGCCATCCCAAATTTCCATGAACCTCTAACCTTTGACACCATTCCTAGCAAACCGTTGTTTGGCTATGTTACCGCTTTGCTCAGCCCCTCTTATAGCGTTGCTAGCTGCAGGTGAAGTTGAAGATTGCTCCATGGTGAACAGGATTTTGGTTGGGATATCACAATATCTCTTATATTATTAATGCATCTATATACTTGGTAAAGGGTGGAAGGCTCGGCCTTATGCCTGGTGTTTTGTTCCACTCTTGCCGCCCTAGTTTCCTTCATACCGGTGTTATGTTCCCGGATTTTGCGTTCCTAACACGGTCGGGTGATTTATGGGACCCCCTGACAGTTTGCTTTGAATAAAACTTGTCCAGCAAGGCCCGACATTGGTTTTACCATTTGCCTCACCACCACCTATATTTCCCTTGGGAGTAATTAACCCAAGGGTCATCTTTATTCAGCCCCCCCCCCCCGGGCCAATGCTTGTCTAAGTGTTGGTCCAAACTAGAGCCACTTGCAGCGCCACCTTGGGGAAACTTGAGGTCTGGTTCTAGTTGTACGTAGTGCTCATCCGGTCGTGGCCTGAGACGAGATACGCGCGGCTACTCTCAGGATGTCGGCACGCTGGGAGGTCTTGCTGATCTTGTTTTATTACTGTCAAAATGTCTTGTAGCCGAGATTCCGAGACTGATCGGGTCTTCCCGGGGAGAAGGAATATCCTTCATTGATCGCGAGAGCTTATCATGGGCTAAGTTGGGACACCCCTGCAGGGTATTATCTTTCGAAAGCCGTGCCCGCGGTTATGTGGCAGATGGGAATTTGTTAATGTCCGGTTGTAGATAACTTGACACCAGATCCGAATTAAAACGCATCAACCGAGTGTGTAGCCGTGATGGTCTCTTCTCGGCGGAGTCCGGGAAGTGAACACGGTTTCTGGGTTATGATTGACGTAAGTAGGCGTTCAGGATCACCTCTTGATCATTGCTAGTTGACGATCGTTCATTTGTTTCTCTTCTCGCTCTCATTGACGTATGTTAGCCACCATACTTGCTTAGCCGCTGCTGCAACCTCACCACTTATCCATTCCTTACCCATTAAGCTTTGCTAGTCTTGATACCCATGGTAATGGGATTGCTGATTCCTCGTGGCTCACAGATTACTACACCAACAGTTGCAGGTACAGGTTGCGATGATCTTGACGCGAGAGCGATGTTGCTTGTTTTGGAGTTTCTTCTTCTGCTTCTTCGATCAGGGGATAGGTTCCAGGTCGGCAGCCTGGGCTAGCAGGGTGGATATTGTTTGAGTTTCTGTTTATGATTCATCCGTAGTCAGATGTTGTTCTTGTATGTTGTATTGTTGTATTCATGTGACATTGTATGTATTGGATGTATCCCCACTATTATGTAATGTTGATGTAATGATATCCACCTTGCAAAAGCGTCTTCAAGATGCGCTTCTATCCTTGGTGGGACCTTCGAGTTCCTTTAGGATAGGGTCGCATCTTGGGCGTGACACGGATGACGACACCCCTTTTGGAAAACACTTGAAGGAAGTCACTAAGTATCTAAACATCGGACTACCAAGATTCACGGGGACTTTCTCTACATCTGTACCGGAAGAGGAGCACTGGAAGATCAAAGTCTGGGTACCTGGGAGGACATTTGCGCCAACAATGGAGCCTATTGATTTCTACCTAGACGCACCAAGCTGGAGTATAGGAAAGAGCATGGCCGCACATATCACCTTTGGACACATATGTGAGGTGTATCACAAGGAGCTGGAGAATACCATTTACCAGATATGTGGTCGCCGAGATGACAAATGGGAGATGATTCATACCAGGAGGGATGGATCAATTGCAGCCTACATTCAAGAGATTGGAGATCATATTCGTCGACAAGAGAATCAACAAATTATCCACATGAAGAAGATCAAGAAACCAGTGAAGAGGAACAACGAGCTAGAAGAGGAACTCAAGTCTACACGTGATGGGTACGAGGAAGAGATTGCCATACTACTGGAGAAGCGTGAAGACCTGAAGAGGAAGATGGGAATATCAGTGGAGAATATCAAGCAAGCAACGGGGATCTGTTCGGAGGACTACATCATCCTGGACGACACAGACATGGATAGTGATGCAAATGATGACAGCGATGACGACTATGTTGACGAAGCTGGAGCAGATACCATGGAGTCTTCCTCTGATGAAAATTTCTAGATGACCACCATTGTAACTAGTAATATTTTCCCTCCAAGTAGTTAGCAACGATCGAGTTTCGTAATCATAGGTTAGACCGATTGTGTGATCTTTGTGTGCTATTGAATGAAGTGAAATTGATTGTGTTTGTCTCATGAGCATTATGGGTAGTGAATCTCTCTTAGACCTCATTCTATTCTGTTTTCTCACCCCTTCTAACCCATCATATGCCTCCGAGACGTGACAATGGATTTTCCTTCCCACCGGAGCTCACTCAGTTGATCCAGCAGCAGAATGCCTTGATGCAGATACTAGTTCAGAACTAGAACCAAGCCAACAACAACAACAACAACAACAACAACAACAACAACAACCCACCACCACCACCCCTTGTTGATCACCTAGCATGTTTCCTAAGGTTGAACCTGCTGGTGTTCACTAGTAGCACAGAGCCGATTGTTGCAGATGATTGGCTCCACAAGATTGGAAGAGAGCTGACCACTGCAGGATGCACCGATGCGGAGAGAGTGCGCTTTGCCGCACACCAGCTTGATGGACCCGCAACATCCTGGTGCGAGAATTTCACAGCCACTTACCCTATTGACACTGTTACATGGGATCAGTCTCAGCAGGCTTTCCGCACTGCCCATGTCTCAATAGGAGCTATGAGCATGAAGAAGTGCGAGTTTTGCAACTTGCACCAAGGAGGACGTACAGTGGGTCAATATGTGGATGATTTTAGGAAGTTAGCATGCTATGCCCCTGATGACGTAGCTACAGATGCCGCTAAGCAGGAGAAGTTTCTAGAAGGACTGAATGATGAGCTGAGCATGCAGTTGATGGTGGAAACATTCAACAACTACCAGGACTTGGTAGACAGGGCTCTCATGATTGAAGGCAAGCAGCAACAGATTGATAATCGCAAGAGGAAGTATGGACAGGGGAGGAACACTTCAGGAGCTCAGCAGAAGCCCCGCTATTCCCCATACTCAGGAGGACATAACCACAACCATGGAGGCCATAACCATGGAGGACATACTCACAATGGATCAAGTTCGCATAACCATAATGGCCCCAAGAATGGCAATGGGAATGGAGGAAGCAGCAGCCAGAACCGTTCCAACCCATCAACACCAGCCAAGAGGGATCTAAGCCACATTACCTGTTTCAAGTACCAGAAGGCCGGACATTATGCCACTGAATGTCATGAAGCAAAGAATGGAAATGGCAATGGAGGTTCTACCAAGAAGCCCAACCCCTTCACCAAAGGTCAGGTGAACCATGTCAGCGTGGAGGAGATTGAGGATCAACCCGGTGCAGTTGTTGGTAAGTTTTTGATTAATGCATTTACTGCACTTGTTCTTTTCAATACTGGTGCATCGCATTCATACATATCAAGGCGATTTGTGGATAAGTATAACCTGCCAACCATAGCCCTTAAGTCACATATGTTAGTAAGTTCCCCAGGAGCGGAGTATATGGCTAGTCGGGGATGCTATCAGTTGCCACTAACCATAGGTAGACATGTTTTCCCCACCGACCTAATTGTTCTGGAGTCACAAGGATTGGATGTGATACTGGGAATGGATTGGCTATCCAAGTTTGAAGGAAACATTGACTGCACTAGTAAATCAATTCTTCTCACCACCCCAGAAGGAAAGAGGATCAAGTATGTGTCCTGGCATGTGTCGAAGAGGACTCAAGTAAATTGCTTATCAGGAGTTGTACAGGAGGAAGTACCAGTGGTGAAGGATTATCCCGACATATTTCCAGAGGAGTTACCAGGCATGCCACCGGATCGAGACATTGAGTTTTTGATTGAGCTATTGCTAGGCACCGGACCAATATCAAATAGACCATATCAGATGCCCACACAAGATCTGGAGGAAATTAAGACACAGATAAAGGAGTTACTGGAGAAAGGTTACATTCGACCAAGTTCATCACCTTGGGGAGCCCCAGTGCTTGTAGTGGAGAAGAAGGATGGATCCTTAAGGATGGTTGTTAATTATCGTGTGCTGAATGAGGTAACGATCAAGAACAAATAACCTCTGCCGATGATCAATGATTTGTTTGACCAGTTGCAAGGAGCTAAAGTTTTCTCTAAGATAGATCTTCGATCAGGTTATCACCAGTTGAAGATTTGAGAGCAGGATATACCTAAGACAGCTCTTACCACAAGGTATGAGCTATATGAGTATACCGGTATGTCATTTGGTCTGACTAACGCGCCTGCCTATTTCATGAACATGATGAACAAGGTGTTTATGGAGTTTTTGGATAAGTTCGGCATGGTGTTCACTGATGATATATTGGTCTACTCGAAGAACGAAGAGGAGCATAAGGAGCATTTGCGTTTGGTTCTTGAGAAGCTGAGAGAACATCAGTTGTATGCCAAGTTTAGCAAATGTGAGTTTTGGCTAAAGGAAGTTAGATTTCTCGGGCATGTTATATCCGGAGAAGGAATAGCAATAGACCCTACCAAGGTTGCTTTTGTTACTAAATGGGTGGCACCCACATCAGTTGGAGAGATCAGGAGTTTTCTTGGACTCACAGGTTATTATCGGAGGTTCATTGAGAATTTCTCTAGGATTGCAAAGCCCATGACGAAGATATTGAAGAAGGACACCAAGTTTAAACAAACAGAGGAATGTGAAGCTAGTTTTCAGGAGTTGAAAAAACGTTTGGTTACAGCCCCAGTGCTAATTCTCCCAGACCAATGTAAGGATTGTCAAGTATATTGTGATGCTTCACGTTGAGGACTTGGAGCTGTACTAATGCAGGAAGGAAGAGTTGTTTCATATGCCTCATGACAGCTTAAACCTCATGAGTAGAATTATGCTACACATGATTTGGAGTTAGCAGCCGTAGTGCATGTGTTGAAGACATGGAGGCATTTTCTCATCGGAAACCATTGTGATGTATACACGGATCATAAGAGTTTGAAATACATCTTCACACAGAACGAGTTGAACCTCAGGCAAAGGAGATGGTTGGAGCTCCTCAAGGATTATGATATGAAATTGCACTATCATCCCGGAAAGGCCAATGTCGTAGCAGATGCGTTGAGCCGCAAGAGTTATGTTAACACCCTCGTAACCGAAGGATTACCTAACGAGCTAGCAGATGATCTTCGAGAGTTATGCTTGGAGATAGTTTCGAGAGGTTATGTTGCAACATTGGAAATTCAGTCTACTATTTTTAGTAAGATCAGAGAAGCCCAAAAGACTGACAAGGAGATTGCCGAGATAAAGGAAAGGATGAGCAAAGGAAAGGCTAAAGGATTTCGTGAGGATGAGCACGACACGTTATGGTTTGAGGATCGCATATATGTGCCTAATGACCCCGAGATCAGGAAGTTGATTCTGCGGGAGGCCCATGATTCACCATACTCAATTCACCCAGGAAACACTAAGATGTATCTGGATTTGAAGGAAAGTTTCTGGTGGACCGAAATGAAGAAGGATATAGCCGAGTATGTAGCAGTATGTGACATATGTTAGAGAGTCAAGGCAGAGCATCAGAAGCCCGCCGGATTGCTACCGCCATTGCCAATACTTGAATGGAGGTGGGATAAGCTTGGCATGGATTTTATCATTGGATTACCCAGGACTCGTTCAGGCTATGACTCTATCTGGGTTGTTGTCGATCGTCTGACGAAAGTAGCTCATTTCATCCAGGTGAAGACAACCTATACGAGTGCTAAGTTGGCAAAGATATACATGACCAGGATCGTATGTCTGCATGGAGTTTTGAGGACCATTGTATCAGATAGAGGAACCCAAATTACTTCAAAATTTAAGAATCAGTTGTATGAAACTTTGGGTACCAGGCTAGAGTTCAGTACAACCTTTCGTCCACAGACAAATGGACAGACCGAGAGAGCCAATCAGATTCTAGAGGACATGTTGAGAGCTTGTGCGCTAGATTATGGATCTAGTTGTGATGACAATTTGCCATATGCAGAGTTCTCTTATAACAACAGTTATCAAGCCAGTTTGAAGATGCCCCTTTTGAAGCTTTGTACGGAAGTAGGTGCAGGACACCGTTATCGTGGGATGAAGTTGGAGATCAACAGTTATTCGGACCAGATTTAATCAAAGACTCTGAAGAGAAGGTTAAGTTGATTCGCGACAAACTCAAGGTAGCACAGTCCAGGCAGAAGAGTTATGCGGATACTAAACGCAAAGAGATAGTTGACGAAGTCGGAGATAGAGCATATCTTTGTGTGTCCCCACTTCGAGGAGTTAAGCATTTTGGAGTCAAGGGAAAGCTGGCACCACGTTTTGTGGGACCATACAGAGTTTTGGAACGCATGGGAGAAGTTGCATACAAACTAGAATTGCGAGAAGGATTGTCAGGAGTTCATGATGTGTTTCACGTTTCCCAGTTGAAGAAGTGCCACGTAGAGATGGTCGATATTCCTCTGAGAGATACAGTGCCACTGGAAGCAATTCAGTTAGACAGTATTTGACCTATGAAGTGAAGCCAGTCAAGATTCTCGAGTTTTCCAGACGAGTTACTCGCAGCAAGGTTATCAAGTTTTGCAAAGTTTAGTGGAGCCACTATACCGAGGAGGAAGCCACCTGGGAGCGAGAAGAAGATCTCTGTAGAAACCACCCAAACCTTTTTGCTGACCAACCCGAATCTCGAGGGCGAGATTCATCTTAAGGGGGGTAGGTTTGTAACATCCCAATTTTCAATTTGGATGTTATACATAGATCATTATATGCATATCATATTTATTCTTCCATTTTTTTGTGATCCTAGAAATCTTTACCAACTGAAGGACCCAAGGAGAGAGTTGGAGGTTTCACAAAATTCATATTTGAAATTATTTCTAATTTGAAGAAAGGGTCAATTTGATTTTATTATTTTCTCTCCAATTATTTCCAAAATTAAAAATATATGAGAGAAGATAATATGACTTCTTCAACCAAGAGAAATATTGGAGAAAGAATTTTAAAATCAAAATTATGATTTATTGGTATTTTATTTGCTATTTTATTTGAATTAGAAAAATATTGCATTTTTTAAAATTGCATCTTAGTCCAGAAAAATGTTCTTCTTGTCCTAAATATTAGGTTTGGATAGTGAAAATTGTTTCTGGAATTTTTAGATTTTTTTTATATTTTATTAGGATTTTTCTTTCGGGCGATATTATTTTTTTTAAGTTCTTTCCCGCCCGACTGGGCCGAAGGCCCAGCCGAGCAGGCCGGCCCGCACCATGCCACCGCCTCCGCCGCCGTTCTTGAGTCCGGCCGGGACACGCGAGGGACGCCGTCGCCGCCCGGGACTCCTCCCGAGGCCGAGCCGAGCCCCCCCCTTTAATAGCCGACCCCGGGGCCCCCTGCACCCCGTCTTTGCCGCCACCACCGCCT
>NC_057813.1:216557849-216580252 GCF_018294505.1 Triticum aestivum | reverse complement strand
GCCTGCTGCTGCTGCCGCCGCAAGCCGCGGCCACCGCCCCGCGCGCTGCACCGCCACCCCGCACCACCGCCCAACGCCCGCGCCACCGCCGTCGATGACTCGCCGGAATCCGCCGCCGACCACGCTGGTTTCTACATAAAAACCTAGATCGGTTTTTTTAGGTTTTCATCGGGTTTTTTTATTTAGCCGGTTCGGTTTAGTTAGATCGGTTTTTCGTTCGGTTTTATTTACTTAACGAACGTCCATTCGTTCGTTCGTTTTAACAAACGCTTTCCGTCGGTTAAGTGCAGATAGCGAACGTTCGCACCATAGGATTTATCTTTTTAGTTTATTTTCGGTCAGGGACCTATCCACGAATATTTTTCTCGCGATTTAGCCCCTGATCTTTAAACTAACATAACTTTTTACTCGTTTATCCAAATTAGATGAAACCATTGCCTAAATCTTCGTATCTTTTGTTCTTTTCAGTTAACCAACTTGAATATGATTTTGGTACTGTAAAATTTGAGTTCAGTCCAGATTAGTAAACGATCTTGCTTCTTTCGTATTTTGAGTTTCGTTGCTCCGTTTGAGTTGAATCTTTTTTCAAATTGTAGCTAATCACTTGTACCTACTGTTAAGATCTAATCCACATGATAATAATGTTGTTAGGCTTGACTCTTGTTAGTTTAAGCGTTTGCTTGTTTCGTGTTATATTTGGATCTTTTCTCGATTTTTCTCGTGTTTTGTTTGAGTGATTGCTTATGTATGCTACTGTTTGTCTATGCTAGTTTACCCGGAGTGTGAAGCTTATTACTACGAATCTCTAGAGTTTGAAGATCATCAGCAAGGCAAGTTATACTTTGATCATACTCTTTTATACCTAATTTTTACTATGCATTAGTTCTGCCCCTCAAATATTTGCATGAGTAGGATTGGGAACATGTGGTTTTGGTTGTAGTACTTGAGGTAGGAACCTAATACCTTTTGATTACCCCGGGAATATACGTTATGCTTATTGTTGCTTAGCCATGCTCGTAGACGGGGGTTGGATCGTGATTTACACATGGAAGTTTGAGAGTTATTTAATCATGGATAACATTAAGGCGGTAACTTTAATATACATCTGGGTGGATAGGTTGAGGCACCTGGGGGCTGGGGAACCCAGTGTTGCCTATTTTAGGAAATCCCGGAGTACCCGTGTGATTATCCTATGGAATGCCACCCAGGCTCAAAGAGATCATAAGATTATTCATGCTAGAAACTTCCGTGGGCAGCCACAACCCATTATGGGCTCGGGCATAGTTGAGTAAGTTGCGTGAGCTCTTTAAGAGGTGGACTAGCAGATGTAGGGGAAAGTGGGTGTACCGGTCCTCTCGGAGTAGAGAGTAAGTGCTTCAGAAAGTTTATGTCTCGATCATCCGATCATGGATGCGGTCGAGTCTTGTGGGAAAAAGTGCGCAAACCTCTGCAGAGTGTATAAACTAATCATGGTTAGCGGTGTCCCCAGTTATGGACATCTTGAGTATCTAGTACTTGAATATATTGATGTGATCTTAACACGTTACTTTAATTAATTTGATTTGGGTTAATGATGATACTTTTAATTAGGATTTGAGTTGGGGTTACCTTCTCAAATAATGGGCAACTTGGGAGTAGTTGAATAAATTTATTCGTTTGTTGTAGGGAAAAACTAGCTTTATGCAAAAATCATAAACTTACAGCCTCCACCAGCCAAATATTGCATGTAGATATAGTTCTTGCATTTCATTGCTTTACAGTGTAACTCTGTCAGCATATTCAATGTGCTGACCTACATGGATGCAACGTCTCATGTTGCAGACTACTCAGACGACGAATAAGGTGCGATAGGTCGTTGTTTTGCACTCATCTACGCTGTTGGAGTTGATGGACTCATTTACCTCCGCAGTTATATAGTTTAGATGGCCTTCAGCCATGATATTTTTGTGTAATCATACTCTTTATGAGGAGTCGATGTAATAAGTGTGTGATTGAAACTCTGCTATAATTCCTCGAGTATTGTGCGTGTCAGCATTACCGATCCAGGGATGACACTGATGCATAGAGACTTGACCGTTTGAGGTCTGGTTGCTACATTCAATAAGTAGATATAACCATATCTGCTCAAATCATCTGTGAAGGTAAGAAAATAAAGATACCCATTGCGAGCATCAATACTCATTGGACCGCATACATCGGTATGTATTATTTCCAACAAGTTTGTTGCTCGCTCCATAGTTCCGGAGAACGGAGTCTTAGTCATCTTGCCCGTGAGGCATGGTTCGCAAGTATCAAGTGATTCCAAAAGCCCATCAGCATGGAGTTTCTTCATGCGCTTTACACCAATATGACCCAAACGGTAGTGCCACAAATAAGTTGCACTATCATTATTGAACTTATATCTTTTGGCTTCAATACTATGAATATGTGTATCACTACTGTCGAGATTCAATAAAAATAGACCACTCATCAAGGATGCATGACCATAAAAGATATTACTCAGATAAATAGAACAATCAGTATTCTCTTATTTAAATGAATAACCGTCTCGCATCAAACAAGATCCAGATATAATGTTCATGCTCAACGCTGGCACCAAATAACAATTATTCAGGTCTAAAACTAATCCCGAAGGTAGATGTAGAGGTAGCGTGCCGACCGCGATCACATCGACTTTGGAACCATTTCCCATGCACATCGTCACCTCGTCCTTAGCCAATCTTCGCTTAATCCATAGCCCCTGTTTCCAGATGCAAATATGAGCAACAGAACCAATATCAAATACCCAGGCGCTACTGCGAGCATTAGTCAAGTACACATCAATAACATGTATATCAAATATACCTTTCACTTTGCCATCCTTCTTATCCGCCAAATACTTGGGACAGTTCCACTTCCAGTGACCAGTCCCTTTGTAGTAGAAGCACTCAGTGTCAGGCTTAGGTCCAGACTTGGGCTTCTTCACTTGAGCAGCAACTTGCTTGTCGTTCTTCTTGAAGTTCCCCTTCTTCCCTTGGCCCTTTCTAGTGGTCTTGTTTACCATCAACACTTGACGCTCCATCTTGATTTCTACCTCCGCAGCTTTTAGCATCGGGAAGAGCTCGGGAATTGTCTTATCCATCCCTTGCATATTATAGTTCATCACGAAGCTTTTGTAGCTTGGTGGCAGTGATTGAAGAACTCTGTCAATGATACTATCATCAGGAAGATTAACTCCTAGTTGAGTCAAGTGGTTGTGGTACCCAGACATTCTGAGTATATGTTCACTGACAGAACTATTCTCCTCCATCTTACAGCTATAGAACTTATTAGAGACTTCATATCTCTCAATCCGAGCATTTGCTTGAAATATTAACTTCAACTCCTGGAACATCTCATATGCTCCATTGATACGTCTCCAACATATCTATAATTTTTGATTGTTCCATGCTATTATATTACCTGTTTTGGATGTTTATGGGCTTTACTTTACACTTTTATACCATTTTTTGGACTAACCTACTAACCGGAGGCATAGCCCGAATTGTTGTTTTTTTGCCTATTTCAGTGTTTCGAAGAAAAGGAATATCAAACGAAGTCCAAATGGAATGAAACCTTTGGGAGCGATCTTTTTGGAACAAATGCAATCCAGGAGACTTGGAATGGACGTCAAGAAGCAGCCGAGGCGGCCACGAGAGTGCAAGGCGCGCCCTAGGGGGTGTGCGCACCCCCACCCTCGTGGGCCCCTCGTGGCTCCACTGACCTACTTCTTCCTCCTATATATATCTACGTACCCCAAAAACATCCAGGAGCACCACGAAAACCTATTTCCACCGCCGAAACCTTCTGTATCCACGAGATCCCATCTTGGAGCCTTCGCCAACGCTCCACCGGAGGGGGAATCGACCATGGAGGGCTTCTACATCAACACCATAGCCTCTCCGATGAGTTGTGGGTAGTTTACCACAGACCTTCGGGTCCATAGTTATTAGCTAGATGGCTTCTTCTCTCTCTTTGAATCTCAATACAAAGTTCTCCTCGATCTTCTTGGAGATCTATTCGATGTAACTCTTTTTGCAGTGTGTTTGTCGAGATCCGATGAATTGTGGGTTTATGATCAAGTTTATCTATGAGAAATATTTGAATCTCCTATGAATTCTTTTATGTATGATTGGTTATCTTTGCAAGTCTCTTCGAATTATCAGTTTGGTTTGGCCTACTAGATTGATCTTTCTTGCAATGGGAGAAGTGCTTAGCTTTGGGTTCAATATTACGGTGTCCTTTCCCAGTGACGGCAGGGGCAGCAAGGCACGTATTGTATTGTTGCCATCGAGGATAAAAAGATGAGGTTTATATCATATTGTTTGAGTTTATCCCTCTACATCATGTCATCTTGCCTAATGCGTTACTCTGTTCTTATGAACTTAATACTCTAGATGCATGCTGGATAGCGGTTGATGTGTGGAGTAATAGTAGTAGATGCAGAATCGTTTCGGTCTATTGTCGTGGACGTGATGCCTATATACATGATCATGCCTAGATAATCTCATAACTATGCACTTTTCTATCAATTGCTCGACAGTAATATGTTCACCCAGCGTAATACTTATGCTATCTTGAGAGAAGCCACTAGTGAAACATGTGGCCCCCGGGTCTATTCTCCATCATATAAGTTTCTATTTACTTTGCAATCTATACTTTTCAATATATATCATAAAAATACCAAAAATATTTATCTTATCTTATTATCTCTATCAGATCTCACTTTCGCAAGTGGCCGTGAAGGGATTGAAAACCCCTTTATCGCGTTGGTTGCAAGGTTCTTGTTTGTTTGCATAGGTACGAGGGACTTGCATGGAGCCTCCTACTGGATTGATACCTTGGTTCTCAAAAACTGAGGGAAATACTTACGCTACTTTGCTGCATCACCCTTTCCTCTTCAAGGGAAAACCAACGCAGTGCTTAAGAGGTAGCATCCATGACGTTCAAAACGTCGTTGAAGTCCTGGTTCTAAGCTGTAAAGCATGACACACTGAACTATCGAGTAGTCATCAGCTTTGCTCTGCCAGACGTTCTTAACGTCATCAGTAGCATCTGCAGCAGGCCTGGCACCCTGCGGTGCTTCGAGGATGTAATCCTTTTGTGCAGCAATGAGGATAATCCTCAAGTTACGGACCCAGTCCGTGTAGTTGCTACCATCATCTTTCAACTTAGCTTTCTCTAGGAACGCATTAAAATTCAATGGAACAGTAGCACGGGCCATTTATCTACAACAACATAGACATTCAAAATACTATCAGGTACTAAGTTCATGATAAATTAAAGTTCAATTAATCATATTACTTAAGAACTCCCACTTAGATAGACATCTATCTAGTCATCTAAATGATCACGTGATCCAAATCAACTAAACCATGTCCAATCATCACGTGAGACGGAGTAGTTTTCAATGGTGAACATCTCTATGTTGATCATATCTACTATATGATCCACGCAATCACGCTCGACCTTTTGGTCTCCAGTGTTACGAGGCCATATCTGCATATGCCAGGCTCGTCAAGTTTAACCCGAGTATTCCGTGTGTGCAAAACTGGATTGCACCCGTTGTATGTGAACGCAGATCTTATCACACCGGATCATCACGTGGTGTCTCGGCACGACGAACTGTCGCAACGGTGCATACTCAGGGAGAACACTTATACCTTGAAATTTAGTGAGAGATCATCTTATAATGCTACCGTCGAACTAAGCAAAATAAGATGCATAAAGGATAAACATCACATGCAATCAATATAAGTGATATGATATGGCCATCATCATCTTGTGCCTTTGATCTCCATCTCCAAAGCACCGTCATGATCACCATCGTCATCGGCTTGACACCTTAATCTTTCATAGAAGCATCGTGGTCGTCTCGCCAACTATTGCTTCTACGACTATCGCTCCCGCTTAGTGATAAAGTAAAGCAATTACATGGCGATTGCATTTCATAAAATAAAGCGACAACCATATGGCTCCTGCCAGTTGCTAATAACTTTTACAAAACATGATCATCTCATACAACAATTTATATATCATCACGTCTTGACCATATCACATCAGAACATGTCCTGCAAAAACAAGTTAGACATCCTCTACTTTGTTGTTGCAAGTTTTACGTGGCTGCTACAGGCTTAGCAAGAACCGTTCTTACCTACGCATCAAAACCACAATGATTTTTTGTCAAGTGTGTTGTTTTAACCTTCAACAAGGACGGGGTGTAGCCACACTCGATTCAACTAAAGTTGGAGAAACAGACACTCACTAGCCACCTGTATGCGAAGCACGTGGGTAGAACCAGTCTCGCGTAAGCGTACGCGTAATGTCGGTCTGAGCCACTTCATCCAACAATACCGCCGAATCAAAGTATGACATGCTGGCAAGCAGTATGACTATTATCGCCCACAACTCTTTGTGTTCTACTCGTGCATATAACATCTACGCATAGACCTGGCTCGGATGCCACTGTTGGGAACACAGTAATTTCAAAAGAAATCCTAATATCACACAAGATCTATCTAGGTGATGCATAGCAACGAGAGGGGAGAGTGTTTTCTACGTACCCTCATAGACCGAAAGTGGAAGCGTTATGACAACGTGGTTGATGTAGTCGTACGTCTTCATGATCCGACCGATCCTAGCACCGAAGGTACGGCACCTCCGCGATCTGCACACGTTCAGCTCGGTGACGTCCCACGAACTCTAGATCCAGCTGAGGTCGAGGGACAGTTTCGTCAGCACGATGGCATGATGACCATGATGGTGAAGTTACCGACGCAGGGCTTCGCCTAAGCACTACAACGATATGACCGAGGTGGAAATTGTTGGAAATATGCCCTAGAGGCAATAATAAATTGATTATTATTATATTTCCTTGTTCATGATAATCATTTATTATCCATGCTAGAATTGTATTGATAGGAAACTCAGATACATGTGTGGATACATAGACAACACCATGTCCCTAGTAAGCCTCTAGTTGACTAGCTCGTTAATCAATAGATGGTTACGGTTTCCTGACCATGGACATTGGATGTCGTTGATAACGGGATCACATCATTAGGAGAATGATGTGATGGACAAGACCCAATCCTAAGCCTAGCACAAGATCATGTAGTTCGTATGCTAAAGCTTTTCTAATGTCAAGTATCATTTCCTTCGACCATGAGATTGTGCAACTCCCGGATACCGTAGGAGTGCTTTGGGTGTGCCAAACGTCACAACTTAACTGGGTGGCTATAAAGGTACACTACGGGTATCTCTGAAAGTGTCTGTTGGGTTGGCACGAATCGAGATTGGGATTTGTCACTCCGTGTAAACGGAGAGGTATCTCTGGGCCCACTCGGTAGGACATCATCATAATGTGCACAATGTGACCAAGGGGTTGATCACGGGATGATGTGTTACGGAACGAGTAAAGAGACTTGCCGGTAACGAGATTGAACAAGGTATCGGTATACCGACGATCGAATCTCGGGCAAGTACCATACCGCTAGACAAAGGGAATTGTATACGGGATTGATTGAGTCCTTGACATCGTGGTTCATCCGATGAGATCATCGTGGAACATGTGGGAGCCAACATGGGTATCCAGATCCCGCTGTTGGTTATTGACCGGAGAACATCTCGGTCATGTCTGCATGTCTCCCGAACCCGTAGGGTCTACACACTTAAGGTTCGATGACGCTAGGGTTATAAAGGAAGTTTGTATGTGGTTACCGAATGTTGTTCGGAGTCCCGGATGAGATCCCGGACGTCACGAGGAGTTCCGGAATGGTCCGGAGGTAAAGATTTATATATAGGAAGTCCTGTTTCGGCCATCGGGACAAGTTTCGGGGTCATCGGTATTGTACCGGGACCACCGGAAGGGTCCCGGGGGCCCACCGGGTGGGGCCACCTGTCCCGGGGGGCCACATGGGCTGTAGGGGGTGCGCCTTGGCCTACATGCTCCAAGGGCACCAGCCCCTAGAGGCCCATGCGCCTAGGGAACCCTAGAGGGAAGAGTCCTCAAGGGGGAAGGCACCTCCGAGGTGCCTTGGGGAGGATGGACTCCTCCCCCCCTCTTGGCCGCACCCTTTTCTTGGAGTAAGGGGCAAGGCTGCGCCTCCCCCCTCTCCCCTGCCCCTATATATAGTGGAGGGGAGGGAGGGCATCCATACCTGAGCCCTTGGTGCCTCCCTCCCTCCCGTGACACCTCCTCCTCTCCCGTAGGTGCTTGGCGAAGCCCTGCAGGATTGCCACGCTCCTCCATCACCACCACGCCGTTGTGCTGCTGCTGGATGGAGTCTTCCTCAACCTCTCCCTCTCTCCTTGCTAGATCAAGGCGTGGGAGACATCGTCGAGCTGTACGTGTGTTGAACGCGGAGGTGTCGTCCGTTCGGCACTAGGATCATCGGTGATCTGAATCACGACGAGTACGACTCCATCAACCCCGTTCACTTGAACGCTTCCGCTTAGCGATCTACAAGGGTATGTAGATGCACTCTCCTTTCTACTCGTTGCTGGTCTCTCCATAGATAGATCTTGGTGATACGTAGGAAATTTTTTGAATTTCTGCTACATTCCCCTACAGTGGCATCATGAGCTAGGTCTATTGCGTAGATTCTTTGCACGAGTAGAACACAAAGTAGTTGTGGGCGTCGATATTGTTCAATATGCTTGCCGTTACTAGTCTTATCTTGATTCGGCGGCATCGTGGGATGAAGCGGCCCGGACCAACCTTACACGTACGCTTACGTGAGACCGGTTCCACCGACAAACATGCACTAGTTGCATAAGGTGGCTGGCGGGTGTCTGTCTCTCCCACTTTAGTCGGATCGGATTCGATGAAAAGGGTCCTTATGAAGGGTAAATATCAATTGGCATATCACGTTGTGGTTCATGCGTAGGTAAGAAACGTTCTTGCTAGAAACCCATAGCAGCCACGTAAAACATGCAAACAACAATTAGAGGACGTCTAACTTGTTTTTGCAGGGTATGTTATGTGATGTGATATGGCCAAAGGATGTGATGAATGATTTATGTGATGTATGAGATTGATCATGTTCTTGTAATAGGAATCACGACTTGCATGTCGATGAGTATGACAACCGGCAGGAGCCATAGGAGTTGTCTTTATTTATTTCTGACCTGCGTGTCAACTTAAACGTCATGTAATTACTTTACTTTATTGCTAACCGTTAGCCATAGTAGTAGAAGTAATAGTTGGCGAGGCAACTTCATGAAGACACGATGATGGAGATCATGATGATGGAGATCATGGTGTCATGCCGGTGACGATGATGATCATGGAGCTCCGAAGATGGAGATCAAAAGGAGCAAAGTGATGATGGCCATATCATGTCACTATTTGATTGCATGTGATGTTTATCATGTTTATACATCTTATTTGCTTAGAACGACGGTAGTAAATAAGATGATCCCTTACAACAATTTCAAGAAGTGTTCTCCCCTAACTGTGCACCGTTGCGACAGTTCGCTGTTTCAAAACATCACGTGATGATCGGGTGTTTTATTCAGACGTTCAAATACAACGGGTGTTGACGAGCCTAGCATGTACAGACATGGCCACGGAACACACGCGAAACACTTAGGGTTAACTTGACGAGCCTAGCATGTACAGACATGGCCTCGGAACACGGAGACCGAAAGGTCGAACATGAGTCGTATAGAAGATACGATCAACATGAAGATGTTCACCGATGATGACTAGTCCGTCTCACGTGATGATCGGACACGGCCTAGTTTGACTCGGATCATGTAATCACTTAGATGACTAGAGGGATGTCTATCTGAGTGGGAGTTCATAAGATGAACTTAATTATCCTGAACATAGTCAAAAGGTTTTTGCAAATTATGTCGTAGCTCACGCTATAGTTCTACTGTTTAGATATGTTCCTAGAGAAAATATAGTTGAAAGTTGATAGTAGCGATTATGCGGACAGTAGAAAGCTTATGTCCTTAATGCACCGCTCAGTGTGCTGAACCCCAAACGTCGTCTGTGGATGTTGCGAACATCGGACATACACGTTTTGATAACTACGTGATAGTTCAGTTAAACGGTTTAGAGTTGAGGCACCAAAGACTTATTTGAAACATCGCGAAACATATGAGATGTTTTGAGGGCTGAAATTGGGATTTCAGGCTCGTGCCCATGTCAAGAGGTATAAGACCTCCGATGACTTTCTTAACCTGCAAACTAAGGAGAAAAGCTCAATTGTTGAGCTTGTGCTCAGATTGTCTGAGTACAACAATCATTTGAATCGAGTGGGACTTGATCTTCCAGATAAGACAGTGACGGTTCTCCAAAGTCATTGCCACCAAGCTGTTAGAGCTTCGTGATGAACTATAACATATCAGGGATAGATATGATGATCCTTGAGGTATTCGCGATGTTTGACACCGCGAAAGTAGAAATCAAGAAGGAGCATCAATTGTTGATGGTTGGTGAAACCACTAGTTTCAAGAAGGGCAAGAGCAAGAAGGGATACTTCATGAAACGGCAAATCAGCTGCTGCTCTAGTGAAGAAACCCAAGGTAAAACCCAAACCCGAGACTAAGTGCTTCTGTAATAAGGGGAACAACCACTAGAGCAGAATTACCCTAGATACTTGGTAGATAAGAAGGCTGGCAAGGTCGATAGAAGTATATTGGATATACATTGTGTTAATGTGTACTTTGCTAGTACTCCTAGTAGCACCAGGGTATTAGATACCGGTTCGGTTGCTAAGTGTTAGTAACTCGAAACAAAAGGCTACGGAATAAACGGAGACTAGCTAAAGGTGAGCTGACGATATGTGTTGGAAGTTTTTCCAAGCTTGATATGATCAAGCATCGCACGCTCCCTCTACCAAAGAGATTGGTGTTAAACCTAAATAATTGTTATTTAGTGTTTGCGTTGAGCATAGACATGATTGGATTACGTCTATCGCAATACGGTTATTCATTTAAGGAGAATAATGGTTACTCTGTTTATTTGAATAATACCTTCAATGGTCTTACACCTAAAATGAATGGTTTATTAAATCTCGATCGTAGTGATACACATGTTCATGCCAAAAGATAGTAATGATAGTACCACCTACTTGTGGCACTGCCACGTAAGTCATATCGGTATAAAACGCATGAAGAAGCTCCATATTGATGGATCTTTGGGCTCACTCGTTTTTGAAAAGTTTGAGACATGCAAACCATGTCTATTGGTGTATATGCATGAAGAAACTCCATGCAAATGGACCGTTTTGACTCACTTAATTTTGAATCACTTGGGACATGCAAATCATACCACATGGGCAAGATGACTGAAAGGCCTCGTTTTCAGTAAGATGGAACAAGATAGCAACTTGTTGGAAGTAACACATTTTGATGTGTGCAGTCCAATGAGTGCTGAGGCATGCAGTGAATATCGTTATGTTCTTACTTCACAGATGATTCGAGTAGATGTTGAGTATATTTACTTGATGAATCACGAGTCTGAATTATTGAAAGGTTCAAGTAATTTCAGTGTGAAGTTGAAAGATCGTCGTGATAAGAGGATAAAAGATCTATGATATGATCATAGAGATGAATATCTGAATCATGAGTTTGGCACAGAATTAAGACATTGTGGAAATTGTTTCACAACTGATACAGCCTGGAACACCATAGTGCGATGGTGTGTCCAAACGTCATAGTTGCACCCTATTGGATATGGTGCATACCATGATGTCTCTTATCGAGTTACCACTATCGTTCATGGGTTAGGCATTAGAGACAACCATATTCACTTTAAATAGGGCACCACATAATTCCGTTGAGATGACACCGCATGAATTATGGTTTAGAGAAACCTAAGTTGTCATTTCTTAGAAGTTTGGGGCTGCGATGCTTATGTGGAAAGGTTTCAGGCTGATAAGCTCAAACCCAAAGCGGATAAATGCATCTTCATAGGACACCCAAAACAGTTGGGTATACCTCCTAATTCAGATCCGAAAGCAATATGAATTGTTTCTAGAATCGGGTCCTTTCTCGAGGAAAAGTTTCTCTCGAAAGAATTGAGTGGGAGGATGGTGGAGTCTTGATGAGGTTATTGAACCGTCTCTTCAACTAGTGTATGGCAGGGCGCAGGGAGTTGTTCCTGTGGCACCTACACCAATTGAAGTGGAAGCTTATGATATTGATCATGAGACTTCGGGTCAAGTCACTACCAAACCTCGTGGGATGACAAGGATGCGCACTACTTCAGAGTGGTACGTAATCCTGTCTTGGAAGTCATGTTGCTAGACAACAATGAACCTACGAGCTGTGGAGAAGCGATGGTGGGCCCAAATTCCGACAAATGGATAGAAGCCATAAAATCCGAGATAGGATCCATGTATGAAAACAAAGTGTAGACTTTGGCAGAACAACTCGATGGTCGTAAGGCTGTTGAGTGCAGATGGATTTTGAAAGGAAGACAGACAATGATGGTAAGTGTCACCATTGAGAAAGCTCGACTTGTCGTTAAGATGTTTTTCGACAAGTTCAAGGAGTTGACTACGATGAGACTTTCTCACTCGTAGCGATGCTAAGAGTCTGTTGGAATTATATTAGCAATTACTGCATTATTTATGAAATCTTGCAGATAGGATGTCAAAACATTGTTTCCTCGACGATTCTTGAGGAAAGGTTGTATGTGATACAACCGGAAGGTTTTGTCTATCCTGAAATATGCTAATAAGTATGCAAAGCTCCAGCAATCCTTCTGAGGACTGGAGTGAGCATCTCGGAGTTGGAATGTATGCTTTGATGATGATCAAAGATTTTGGGTGTATACAAAGTTTATGAGAAACTTGTATTTCCAAAAAAAAAGTGAGTGGGAGCACTATAGAATTTCTGATGAGTATATGTTGTTGACATATTAATGATCAGAAATGACGTAGAATTTCTGGAAAGCATATAGGGTTATTTGGAAAGTGTTTTCAATGGAAAACCTGGATTAAGCTACTTGAACATTGAGCATCAAGATCTATAAGGATAGATCAAAACGCTTAATAGTACTTTCAAATGAGCACATGCCTTGACGTGATCTTGAAGGTGTTCAAGATGGATCAGTCAAAGAAGGAGTTCTTGCCTGAGTTGTAAGGTATGAAGTTAAGACTTAAAGCTCGACCATGGCAGAATAGAGAGAAAGGAACGAAGGTCGTCCCCTATGCTTAAGACATAGGCTCTACAGTATGCTATGCTGTGTACCGCACCTGAAGTGTGCTTTACCATGAGTCAGTCAAGGGGTACAAGAGTGATCCAAGAATGGATCACAGGACAGCGGTCAAAGTTATCCTTAGTAACTAGTGGACTAAGGAATTTTCTCAATTATGGAGGTGGTAAAAGAGTTCGTCGTAAAGGGTTACGTTGATGCAAGCTTAACACCTATCCGGATAGCTCTGAGTAGAGATACCAGATACGTATAATGGAGCAACAATTTAGAATAGCTCCAAGTAGAACAGTTATTTGGAATAGCTCCAAATAGAATGTAGTAGCTGCATCTAGGAGATGACATAGAGATTTGTAAAGCACACACGGATCTGAAAGGTTCAGACCCGTTGACTATAACCTCTCTCACAAGCATAACATGATCAAACCCAAAACTCATCGAGTGTTAATCACATGGTAAATGTGAACTAGATTATAGACTCTAGTAAACTCTTTGGGTGTTAGTCACATAGGGATGTGACCTTGAGTGTTAATCACATACCGATGTGAACTAGATTATTGACTCTAGTGCAAGTGGGAGACTGTTGGAAATATGCCCTAGAGGCAATAATAAATTGATTATTATTATATTTCCTTGTTCATGATAATCGTTTATTATCCATGCTAGAATTGTATTGATAGGAAACTCAGATACATGTGTGGATACATAGACAACACCATGTCCCTAGTAAGCCTCTAGTTGACTAGCTCGTTAATCAATAGATGTCTACGGTTTCCTGACCATGGACATTGGATGTCGTTGATAACGGGATCACATCATTAGGAGAATGATGTGATGGACAAGACCCAATCCTAAGCCTAGCACAAGATCATGTAGTTCGTATGCTAAAGCTTTTCTAATGTCAAGTATCATTTCCTTAGACCATGAGATTGTGCAACTCCCGGATACCGTAGGAGTGCTTTGGGTGTGCCAAACGTCACAACGTAACTGGGTGGCTATAAAGGTACACTACGGGTATCTCTGAAAGTGTCTGTTGGGTTGGCACGAATCGAGATTGGGATTTGTCACTCCGTGTAAACGGAGAGGTATCTCTGGGCCCACTCGGTAGGACATCATCATAATGTGCACAATGTGACCAAGGGGTTGATCACGGGATGATGTGTTACGGAACGAGTAAAGAGACTTGCCGGTAACGAGATTGAACAAGGTATCGGTATACCGACGATCGAATCTCGGGCGAGTACCATACCGCTAGACAAAGGGAATTGTATACGGGATTGATTGAGTCCTTGACATCGTGGTTCATCCGATGAGATCATCGTGGAACATGTGGGAGCCAACATGGGTATCCAGATCCCGCTGTTGGTTATTGACCGGAGAACATCTCGGTCATGACTACATGTCTCCCGAACCCGTAGGGTCTACACACTTAAGGTTCGATGACGCTAGGGTTATAAAGGAAGTTTGTATGTGGTTACCGAATGTTGTTCGGAGTCCCGGATGAGATCCCGGACATCACGAGGAGTTCCGGAATGGTCCGGAGGTAAAGATTTATATATGGGAAGTCCTGTTTCGGCCATCGGGACAAGTTTCGGGGTCATCGGTATTGTACCGGGACCACCGGAAGGGTCCCGGGGGCCCACCGGATGGGGCCACCTGCCCCGGGGGGCCACATGGGCTGTAGGGGGTGCGCCTTGGCCTACATGGGCCAAGGGCACCAGCCCCTAGAGGCCCATGCGCCAAGATATAGGAAAAAGGGGAGAGTCCTAAAGGGGGAAGGCACCTCCGAGATGCCTTGGGGAGGATGGACTCCTCCCCCCCTCTTAGCCGCACCCCTTCCTTGGAGGAAGGGGCAAGGCTGCGCCTCCCCCCTCTCCCCTGCCCCTATATATAGTGGAGGGGAGGGAGGGCATCCACACCTGAGCCCTTGGCGCCTCCCTCCCTCCCGTGACACCTCCTCCTCTCCCGTAGGTGCTTGGCGAAGCCCTGCAGGATTGCCACGCTCCTCCATCACCACCACGCCGTTGTGCTGCTGCTGGATGGAGTCTTCCTCAACCTCTCCCTCTCTCCTTGCTGGATCAAGGTGTGGGAGACATCGTCGAGCTGTACGTGTGTTGAACGCGGAGGTGCCGTCCGTTCGGCACTAGGATCATCGGTGATCTGAATCACGACGAGTACGACTCCATCAACCCCGTTCACTTGAACGCTTCCGCTTAGCGATCTACAAGGGTATGTAGATGCACTCTCCTTTCTACTCGTTGCTGGTCTCTCCATAGATAGATCTTGGTGATACGTAGGAATTTTTTTGAATTTCTGCTACGTTCCCCAACATGTTTTGCCGGCCTTCTTATCCGCTAAGTACTTAGGGCAGTTCCGCTTCCAGTGACCGCTTCCCTTGCAATAAAAGCACTCAGTCTCGGGCTTGGGTCCATTCTTTGGCTTCTTCCCGGCAGCTTGCTTGCCGGGCGCGGCAACCTCCTTGCCGTCCTTCTTGAAGTTCTTTTTACCCTTGCCTTTCTTGAACTTAGTGGTTTTATTGACCATCAACACTTGATGTTCCTTCCTAACTTCTACCTCTGCTGATTTCAGCATAGCAAATACTTCAGGAATGGTCTTTTCCATCCCCTGCATATTGAAGTTCATCACAAAGCTCTTGTAGCTTGGTGGAAGCGACTGGAGGATTCTGTCAATGACCGCATCATCCGGGAGATTAACTCCCAGCTGAGTCAAGCGGTTATGCAACCCAGACATAGTGAGTATGTGCTCACTGACAGAACTGTTTTCCTCCATCTTACAGCTGAAGAATTTGTCGGAGACTTCATATCTCTCGACCCGGGCATGAGCTTGGAAAACCATTTTCAGCTCTTCGAACATCTCATATGCTCCATGTCTCTCAAAACGCTTTTGGAGCCCCGGCTCTAGGCTGTAAAGCATGCCGCACTGAACGAGGGAGTAGTCATCGGAACGTGCCTGCCAAGCGTTCATAACGTCTTGTTCCGCAGGGAGAACGGGTGCGTCACCAAGCGGTGCTTGTAGGACATAATCTTTCTTGGCAGCTATGAGGATGATCCTCAGGTTCCGGACCCAGTCCGTATAGTTGCTGCCATCGTCTTTCAGCTTAGTTTTCTCTAGGAATGCGTTGAAGTTGAGGACTACGTTGGCCATTTGATCTACAAGACATATTGCAAAGATTTTAGACTAAGTTCATGATAATTAAGTTCAACTAATCAAATTATTAGTGAACTCCCACTTAGATTAGACATCCCTCCAGTCATCTAAGTATTACATGATTCGAGTTAACTAGACCGTGTCCGATCATCACGTGAGACGGACTAGTCAACATCGGTGAACATCTTCATGTTGATCGTATCTTCTATACGACTCATGCTCGACCTTTCGGTCTTCTGTGTTCCGAGGCCATGTCTGTACATGCTAGGCTCGTCAAGTCAACCTAAGTGTTTGCATGTGTAAATCTGTCTTACACCCGTTGTATGTGAACGTCTGAATAAAACACCCGATCATCACGTGGTGTTTTGAAACAGCGAACTGTCGCAATGGTGCACAGTTAGGGGGAACACTTCTTGAAATTATTGTGAGGGATCATCTTATTTACTACCATCGTTCTAAGTAAACAAGATGCAAAACATGATAAACATCACATGCAATCAAATAATAAACGTGACATGATATGGCCAATATCACACAGCTCCTTTGATCTCCATCTTGGGGCTCCATGATCATCTTGTCACCGGCTTGACACCATGATCTCCATCATCATGATCTCCATCATCGTGTCTCCATGAAGTTGCTCGCCAACTATTACTTCTACTACTATGGCTAACGCGTTTAGCAATAAAGTAAAGTAATTTACATGGCATTTCTCGATGACACGCAGGTCATTAAAAGAATAAAGACAACTCCTATGGCTCCTGCCGGTTGTCATACTCATCGACATGCAAGTCGTGAATCCTATTACAATAGCATGAACATCTCATACATCACATATAGATCATTCATCATTCATCACAACTTTGGCCATATCATATCACAAACCACTTGCTGCAAAAACAAGTTAGACGTCCTCTAATTGTTGTTGCAAGTTTTACGTGGCTGAATTAGGGTTCTAGCAAGAACGTTTTCTTACCTACGTTAAAGCCACAACGTGATTTGTCAACTTCTATTTACCCTTCATAAGGACCCTGTTCATCGATTCCGCTCCAACTAAAGTAGGAGAGACAGACACCCGCCAGCCACCTTATGCAACTAGTGCATGTTAGTCGGTGGAACCAGTCTCACGTAAGCGTACGTGTAAGGTTGGTCCGGGCCGCTTCATCCCACAATACCGCTGAAGCAAGAAAGGACTAGTAACGGCAAGAAAGTTGACAAATCTACACCCACAACAAATTGTGTTCTACTCGCGCAAGAAGAACTACGCATAGACCTAGCTCTGATACCACTGTTGGGGAACGTTGCAGAAAACAAAAATTTTCCTACTCGTTTCACCAAGATCATCTAGGAGTTCATCTAGCAACAAAAATTTTCCTACTCGTTTCACAAAAATTTTCCTACTCGTTTCACCCAGGAGCCACTACGGGCACTAGTAAGGTACACATCAATTACATGTATATCACATATACCTTTTGTTTTGTTGGAAATATGCCCTAGAGGCAATAATAAATTGATTATTATTATATTTCCTTGTTCATGATAATCATTTATTATCCATGCTAGAATTGTATTGATAGGAAACTCAGATACATGTGTGGATACATAGACAACACCATGTCCCTAGTAAGCCTCTAGTTAACTAGCTCGTTAATCAATAGATGGTTACGGTTTCCTGACCATGGACATTGGATGTCATTGATAACAGGATCACATCATTAGGAGAATGATGTGATGGACAAGACCCAATCCTAAGCCTAGCACAAGATCATGTAGTTCGTATGCTAAAGCTTTTCTAATGTCAAGTATCATTTCCTTAGACCATGAGATTGTGCAACTCCCGGATACCGTAGGAGTGCTTTGGGTGTGCCAAACGTCACAACGTAACTGGGTGGCTATAAAGGTACACTACGGGTATCTCTGAAAGTGTCTGTTGGGTTGGCACGAATCGAGATTGGGATTTTGTCACTCCGTGTAAACGGAGAGGTATCTCTGGGCCCACTCGGTAGGACATCATCATAATGTGCACAATGTGACCAAGGGGTTGATCACGGGATGATGTGTTACGGAACGAGTAAAGAGACTTGCCGGTGACGAGATTGAACAAGGTATCGGTATACCGACGATCGAATCTCGGGCAAGTACCATACCGCTAGACAAAGGGAATTGTATACGGGATTGATTGAGTCCTTGACATCGTGGTTCATCCGATGAGATCATCGTGGAACATGTGGGAGCCAACATGGGTATCCAGATCCCGCTGTTGGTTATTGACCGGAGAACATCTCGGTCATGTCTGCATGTCTCCCGAACCCGTAGGGTCTACACACTTAAGGTTCGATGACGCTAGGGTTATAAAGGAAGTTTGTATGTGGTTACCGAATGTTGTTCGGAGTCCCGGATGAGATCCCGGACGTCACGAGGAGTTCCGGAATGGTCCGGAGGTAAAGATTTATATATAGGAAGTCCTGTTTCGGCCATCGGGACAAGTTTCGGGGTCATCGGTATTGTACCGGGACCACCGGAAGGGTCCCGGGGGCCCACCGGGTGGGGCCACCTATCCCGGGGGGCCACATGGGCTGTAGGGGGTGCGCCTTGGCCTACATGGGCCAAGGGCACCAGCCCCTAGAGGCCCATGCGCCTAGGGAACCCTAGAGGGAAGAGTCCTCAAGGGGGAAGGCACCTCCGAGGTGCCTTGGGGAGGATGGACTCCTCCCCCCCTCTTGGCCGCACCCTTTTCTTGGAGTAAGGGGCAAGGCTGCGCCTCCCCCCTCTCCCCTGCCCCTATATATAGTGGAGGGGAGGGAGGGCATCCATACCTGAGCCCTTGGCGCCTCCCTCCCTCCCGTGACACCTCCTCCTCTCCCGTAGGTGCTTGGCGAAGCCCTGCAGGATTGCCACGCTCCTCCATCACCACCACGCCGTTGTGCTGCTGCTGGATGGAGTCTTCCTCAACCTCTCCCTCTCTCCTTGCTGGATCAAGGCGTGGGAGACATCGTCGAGCTGTACGTGTGTTGAACGCGGAGGTGCCGTCCGTTCGGCACTAGGATCATCGGTGATCTGAATCACGACGAGTACGACTCCATCAACCCCGTTCACTTGAACGCTTCCGCTTAGCGATCTACAAGGGTATGTAGATGCACTCTCCTTTATACTCGTTGCTGGTCTCTCCATAGATAGATCTTGGTGATACGTAGGAAAATTTTTGAATTTCTGCTACGTTCCCCTACAGAAATCTGTGGAGGGGGGCATCGCACATGGCTAAACAATCAACTGTGTGTCTATGGGGTGCCCCCCACACCCGTATATAAAGGAGTGGAGGAGGGGAGGTCCGGACCTCTCTATGGCGCGCCTAAGGGGGGGGTCCTACTCCCAGTAGGAGTAGGTTTCCCCCCTTCCCTAGTTGGAGTAGGAGAAGAAGGAAGAGGGAGAGGGAGAGAAGGAAAGGGGGGCCGACCCCCCTCCCAATTCGGATTGGGCTTGGGGGGCACCTTTGGCTGCCTCCTCCTCTCTTCCACCATGGCCCATTAAGGCCCATTAACTCCGCGGGGGGTTCCGGTAACCTCCCGGTACTCCGAAAAAATGCTCGAACCACCCGGAACCTTTCCGGTGTCCAAACATAGCCTTCCAATATATCAATCTTTATGTCTTGACCATTTTGAGACTCCTCGTCATGTCCGTGATCACATCTGGGACTCCGAACAACCTTCGATACATCAAAAAACATAACCTCATAATACCGATCGTCATCGAACGTTAAGCGTGCGGACCCTACGGGTTTGAGAACTATGTAGACATGACCGAGACTCACTTCCAGTGAATAACCAATAGCGGAACCTGGATGCTCATATTGGTTCCTACATATTCTACGAAGATCTTTATCGGTCAAACCGCATAACAACATACGTTGTTCCCTTTGTCATCAGTATGTTACTTGCCCGAGATTCGATCGTCGGTATCTCAATACCTAGTTCAATCTCGTTACCACCAAGTCTCTTTACTCGTTCCGTAATGCATCATCCCGTGACTAACTCATTAGTCACATTGCTTGCAAGGCTTATAGTGATGTGCATTACTGAGAGGGCCCAGAGATACCTCTCCGAAACACAGAGTGACAAATCCTAATCTTGATCTATGCCAACCCAACAAACACCATTGGAGACACCTGTAGAGCATCTTTATAATCACCCAGTTACGTTGTGACGTTTGATAGCACACTAAGTGTTCCTCCGGTATTCGGGAGTTGCATAATCTCATTGTCATAGGAACATGTATAAGTCATGAAGAAAGCAATAGCAACAAACTAAATGATCATAGTGCTAAGCTAACGGATGGGTCTTGTCCATCATCATTCTCTAATGATGTGATCCTGTTCATCAAATGACAACACATTTCTATGGTTAGGAAACTTAACCATCTTTGATTAACGAGCTAGTCAAGTAGAGGCATACTAGGGACACTCTTTTTGTCTATGTATTTATACATGTACTAAGTTTCCGGTTAATACAATTCTAGCATGAATAATAAACATTTATCATGATATAAGAAAATATAAATAACACCTTTATTACTGCCTCTAGGGCATATTTCCTTCACCCTGAAGCTTCCTGGGTCTCTTTCCTTCCCAAAAAAACCGTCAAAAAAGTTTTGTCGCATTTGGACTTCGTTTGGTATGGATTTTTTGGAAAATAAAAACAAGCAAAAAACAACAACTAGCACTGGCCACTAGATTAATATGTTAGTCCATAAAAATTATATAAAAGTGCACTAAAATCATATAAAATTATTATAGACATGGCACGAATACTTCATAAATTATAGATACGTTGAAGATGTATCAAAGTCCAACATCCATAGCGTCACCGCATGCTTCTCCCAATGCTCTATCGTCGCCGCCATTGATGTTGATAAGCTCGGGGTTGAGGCGGTCGATCCCACAGGTGAGCTCGGACAAAGGCTTGAAGGCACCAATATTCTCTCTTGTTTCTAGTGTGGATAAGCACCCAATACGCCGATCTTATGCTAAAATCCCTTGATTTCTCCATGTACATGCCCAAAAATTCTCCATGTTCATCGTTGGCAGAGGGCTCCGGCGAACAATGCCCACATCCATTGGTATCCAATGTTCATTAATAAGTTATTTGTCCCATGATCCGTTCACGGAGGGTGGGTCAAGTCCACTGGATAGCCTCTAGAGGATAGAGATAGCCAGTTTTAAAGTGGATTTCTCGTGTTTATTTCCTTGGCAAGAAAGGATACAAACAACCAAATTCTGGGAATATTTCTCGAAATCGAGGCTCCGCTTGTCCGCCGAAAAGTGATGGACATGGGCAACCACCCCGCGCGCAGCCTCATGGAATATTTTCCCCCGCCCCTCATGTTCGCCCTAATCGTATATCTTTCCACCTTCCATCTCCTTTCTTTTATCTTCCGTGCCTGGTGGCGGCTGTACATCGAAGCGTGCGATAGAGGTGGCGGCCACTTACGAGGGAGGGTTATTGTCGGATCCAAATCTAACAGATCCCTTGGTAGGCTATCCTAGATAGGCTACTTGGCACAATGGTAACAGAGACAAGGGTTTGACCTATGTTCGCGCTATCACAGTGGAGATAATATCGTACGTCCTGCTCTTTGCTTTATTGTGTTGGAGTGTGTATAAAGTACAAGGTACCGAGAGATTGAGACTATCTTCTACGGTGAGCCTGATCCCTGGCTTATATAGCATACCAGGGGAAAATCCTGGCTTATATAACATACCCTGCCTAGATATGTGCATTAAGACATGATATGCTAGTTGAAGCATTTTGCACATATCTATCTACTCCCTCCGTCCGGATTTATTAGGCCCACTTATATTCTGGGTCCAACTTTGACCGTGTATTTGAGTAAAAAGGTGTAGAGCATATGCTATAAAAACTATATTGATGGATTTGTATTTCAAAAAGGTTTTCCATGGTATCATTAGTACGAAATATAATTTACATTTTATAAGTTCAAATTCATGGTCAAATTTTGGCGCAAAATAAAAGTGGGCCTAATAAACCCGGAC
>NC_057813.1:216229949-216230712 GCF_018294505.1 Triticum aestivum | reverse complement strand
AAAGAAATAAAAAACTGAAGAAGAAAAGAAAGAAAATAAAAACCATAAAGATTGAGAAAAAACTAATAAACCCATTGAAAAACTTATAGGAACAAAAAAACAAAGAAAACTGCGAAGAAACAAAAGAAATCCAAACTAAAATAAAGAAATAAAGGAAGAAAAAACGAAGAAACTAGAGCGAACGCAGCGTCGGCTCAATGAAAACCCGATCGAACAAAAAAGAACATACAAAAGTGGACCGTCCCAATGATTACATGTGGGGGGAATCTTTCAAGCGAGGGTGGCATATGTGTCGCTTAAAAACTGCGTTGTAGACTTAACTTGTTGGAGAATAGACAAGGGAGCTCATATCTGCCGCTCTCTAAAGCAGAATGTCGACTGCACGCACGGACAGGTCTCCCGACAGGGCAGGCCCATGTGGCTAGCAACCAATACAATGGAACCCATAGTGGTCGAAAAAATGTTGCGCTCTACAAGGTTCGAACCCAAAACAGATAGCTACAAAGAAGTACTGCTAGCTAGTTGACCTACAAAGCTAGCTGGTTTTATACTGCAGTGCAAATTGTTAAGAATCAAACCCAGCGCCGATCCAAACGTTTTAAAAAAATTGAATGCAAAATTTATTTTGAGAAAAAGCGTGAGTGTTGTATGAAACCGTGAACACTTTTTGAAATTGTGAATAAATTTGAAATAACTAAAATATTTCAAAAATGCGACCATTTTAGAAGCGGGAACCGAAAAATGTTCACGTTTCTTTTTTTTT
>NC_057813.1:216190978-216229777 GCF_018294505.1 Triticum aestivum | reverse complement strand
ATGCAAACATTTTGAAGAATGGGAATACTTTTCTAAACTACCGAAAAAAATTCAAAGTCATGAACACTTTTTATAACTGGCAAACATTTTTGGGAAGCCCCAAACAAAATTTGAAACACGAACATTTTTTAAATTTTCGAACAATTTATGGAAAAAAATTAAACTGCTGAACAGAACTGAAAACACGAAGATGTTTTTAAAAATTTGCAAACAAATTTAGAAACTGTAGCGCATGCATAATCTCGTAGTTGAGCCGGCCCATCTCCGTGCCTAGGTCGCTCGCCTCTGTGAGAAGCAGCGACAACTTGACGCCACGAGCGTATATTAGAAAATTCCCTAGACAACGCATGTGAGTGTCACATAGTAGAGGCCACGCCTGCATGCAATGCAAATGGACCAAACCCACTCTGGCACAAAAGTGATCTTTTACCCTCTTTGATGTTATAGTCCAGAGTTTTCCCTAAAAAAGAAGATGTTATAGTCGATTTTTTCTTTAAAATTTAAAAACCAATTTAAAAATAGAAAATATATATCTGTAAAAAAATTCAGTGCTAGTCTAAAAAAGTTTGGTGTATACTAAAAATATGTTTATCATATATTAAAGAAGTTCACCATATATTAGATTTTTTTTGGTGTGTATTAAATAAAGTTTAGTGACTACCAAAAATCACTATATATTAAAATAAATCATTTTATATTGCATAACTGTTTACTGTATACTAATACAATGTCCATGGTATTTTTAAAAATATTCAATGTGTATTTATAAAACATTCAACATATATTACAAGAAAGTTCACTCTATTAAAAAGTGTTCACCATATGCAAAGAAAATCACCATACATTAATAAAAATAAAAGGATATAAAAACGTAAAAAAGCCTGAAAATAACCAAAATACCCTAAAAAGTGAAACAAAGAAAAAAAACAAATGAACAGAAAAAGGAAGCAGCAAACTGGGCTGGCCAACCTACGGTCAAAGCCACGCCTATTTGCCCCCTCGGGTGGCATACAGGATCTGCCGTTGGAGATTGTGTTAGAGCATCTCCAATAGTTCGTGTATTGATAAAATAAGGATCATATAGGTGAAGTCGGGCCCAAAAAAATTTCAACAGTTTCTATAAATGCGCAAAAAATTACAAGATCTCGTAAATTCTCTTGAACTTCCCTCCATCTATGAAAAGCCGCCATCCGCTGTTATGTAGTAGCTTTTTACATGAGCTATTGGAGACGCTCTTAGTACCTCTAAGCGCCTTGCATTGAAACGGCTTAACCGGTGGTCTTCGATCAGGTGCACCAGGTGAGCGAGTAACCGTTGATGGACTCTCTACACGTTGTAGATGGTGACGCTACGACAGAAGAAGGTAGAATGACACAAAAGTTCATTGCAGATGCTGATAAAAGGAAAGTATAAATTGTACATCAAATGAAATCTAGAAGGAATAAGAGGAGAGGGATTTATACAAACACTTACTCTTACTCTTTGGTTTGTTGCACAAAACACCACATATTGATGTAGTTGTAGGTAGCTCTAATCCACCATTTGATCATGTTGACATGATTTGTAAGAGCATCTCCAGCCGCGCCCCCAGAACGGCCTTCCCAGGCGTTTTCTTTTCGCCGGCGTCGAAAAATCGGCCCAGCCGCGCCAGGAGCCCGTTTTTCACCGGCTTGGGCCGAAATCAGCACCGGCGTACCCAGACCGAACCCGAAGCGTCGGGTGGCGCCCGGGGGCGTCAGGGCGAGCGTTTTTGGCGCGAAGCAGTCGCGGGCCCGCCGCGTCAGCGAGACAGCTGCTTCGTCGACCACATCGCTTCGGTTCCCGCGGGAATCAATGCGAAGGATGCCGGGCTGCCGCGCTGCCGCGCCGGTCAGCCTCCATTGATGCTCACGGGCGGTGCAGTGAAGACACCGCCGACGCGCGTCCGCCCGCATGCCGCCCACCGTCACCCCCGCTCCGGCTATAAAAAGGCATCCCTCCCCGCCGGTGAGCACCACACCCCTCCCCCTCTCCATCCCGCTAAAGCCTTCTTCCCGCCGACGAGCTATCCCCCACTGCCTTCCACCGCCGATGAGCGAAATAGCCGAGAGATACCCAGGCGACGGCGCAGCGGCGAACGGCTTCGGCCGCCGACACCTCCAGGAGCCGGAGGCGCGCCTTCTGTACGAGGCAGAGTACCCGGTGCCGCCCGACATGCGCGTGCCGGGGGCGTGGAGGTTGAGCGCCGCCGGCGTCCCGGTGCCGCTCGTCCCCGAAGGAGCCGCACGGCGGGCGGAGATCGCCCGCATACGCTCGTCGCTGACGGAGGAGCAGCGGAACGAGCCGAGGTACGCCCCCAACAGCGAAACGCTGTGGACGCTGTACTTTCAGGCCCGCCGCGAGGAGCAGATCGCCCCCACCAACGGCGTCATCCCCCGCTGCCGCCTCAACTCTGAAGGACGGCGCGAGTGGTGGGGCGTCCCCGGCCGCACACTCGATGCCTTTCTCGACCACATCGACACCGGCAATGTGCCGCGGCTGAAGTACCCGGCGCGCCCCTCCTTCCCTCGCCGCCGCGGTAGCTCCTGGATACCACAGCGAATGGAGCCGGGGTCGTCCTCCTCGTCGGGCTCGCCCCGTCAAGCCCAAGCTGGAGGAGACGCCGCTCGGGCGTCGCGTGCGGAGCGGCACCCTCGTCATCAACGAGCCGTCGCCCGCGACGGCACCGACAAGGCGCTCCCTTCGCCTTGTCCGGCCGAAGCCCGAGCCGGACACAGCCCCCGTGAAGCCGGAGCACGCCGGCATGGTGGCACCCGACGACGAGTCCGCCCTCAAATGGGCGAGGGAGGACTACGTCCGCGAGCAGGTGCGCCAACAGCGTCGGGCTTACTTGAAGACCCAGGCCCGCAGCCGCGCCGAGGCCCGTCGCCGCGCCGAGGAAGGTGGCATTATCGTCATCGACAGCAACGACGAGGTCAAGGCCGGGCCGTCATGCGCCGTCGGTGACCCAGGCGAGGGGTGTAGCAGGGACGCTGCGGGCGAGGCGCGCGACGACGACGACGTCGGCGACTACACCCGCTTCTACAGGCTTCTCGGCATGTAGAAGGCGGCGGTGGCGACGGCAGCGGCACTAGCTAGGCGTTTTAAGTTCGTTTTTATGTTAGTTCACGCATGTTTTACGCTTTTGTATAAATTTGGACGAAAAATGATAGAGTTCATGCAAAAGTCGCCCAGTTTGAAAAAAAAAACAAGGCGAACTTCCGAACCCGCGGCGCCCGTTTGCGTGCGACTGAAAACGAACCAAACCCCAGGGGCCGAACTAGCGCCGGCTCACTCACAGGCCGCTATTTTTCGGCGCCCTGGGGGGCCGAACGGCTGGAGATGCTCTAATAGGTGGGTCTTGTTTGTATGTGCACACATGGCCAAAAAACATGCCACGTCAGTCAGCTCTGGCTAACTAAACTTAGTATCTCTCTAAAAAATGAGTTAATTTTCCGGAATCAATACAGACGAGAACGTTTGGTTCCTGGTGTATATACACCCTATATGAATAAATAAATTAGCAATTCAACAAAAAGTCAAAAAATCTGAAAATATTTTTAAAATAAACTTGACCTTCTATTATACCTGTGAGAAAAATTCCACAAAAAGAAAATAACCATTCGACTTCTTTTCAAAAAGACAAATTTTCGGTCAAAATAGTGAGTAGTGAGCTATAATAGGAAATAAATTTTGTCTTTTTTCCCTGAAGTCAATGTTGGGTTTTTTTTCATGAAAATTTATAAACCAGTGCAAAACAAAATCAAGTTTAATCTAAAAATACTTTTGAACTATCTTGACTTTTTGTTTAATTATTAAAAAAATCCCTATATAGGATGTATATACAACCAGGAACCAAAGTGTATTTCCCAAATCAATACTCGGTATATATATGTTTATATAAAAAAATCCTACTCTTTGAACGTTCGGATTAAAATAACCTTTGCTTTGGAAAGCAGGACCACGTACTGAACATGGATCATTAGTCAGTTAGTTTTTTTAAACAAAAGGACTTGGCAAAGTAACAAGACGATCAGCATGCTGTCTTCAAGAGACAAAGCAAGTTTCTGATTTAGAGGTTGATACCATTAACAAAATTTTAGCCTGCTAGTCGTTACTGATAATAACAGCATGTTCATATCATAAAAGTAACAGATGAGTAAACAAGCTCCCAGAGCAAACAGTTTCCAACAAGCAAAGCGGCCATAATAGCACTGGAAGAACATTTCACTCGTCCTCCTGGCTGCGAAGCCTAGCAAGCTTGTTTGTGACAACAATATCCAGCTGTGCAGCACGCTCCACAATGTCCTTCCGCTTCTTGGTAGAGACGTTGTGGGCGATCTCAGCACAGTATGTCCTGTTGGCAATAAAAGCAATGCAAGAGTTAATCTGAAAATAAAGAACGTTATTCTCTAAAAAAAATGTTGACACCAATCAGCACAGTTCAGAATCAGAAGAGTGAAGAACCATCTAACTTGAGAACATCAGGTTCTTGACACCAATCAGCACTTCATATTGACAGTGTAACTGTGTAAGTTACCTGTTGTGCATCATAAGCAGCTCCAGCTCGGAGACATTGTGGACAACAAACTTCTTGAACTTGTTTGGCAGGTAATGCCTGGTCTTCTTGTCAGAACCATAGCCAATGTTGGGCATCAAAGTACATCCCTTGAACTTTCTCCTCACCCGGGAATCAATACCCTTTGGCCTGCGCCAGCTGGTCTGTAGATATAGAGGCGTGAAATTTTCGGTTTAAGCACAAGATAAGCTGTTAAGCACACGTGTCACTAAGAAAAACATGTCAAGAAGACACAGAACTTGAGCATATAAGAAAGACAAAAGAAGTTTAGCATACGCTTCTGCTTATGTGTTGTCTAAAGCACGATGCCAGTCGGGAATAAGCTACAACTACAAGAAACTATACATTCAATTTTTAAGGTATTCGTTCCAAATTATAAGATGTTCTAATTTTTTTTCTGATTACATCACTACACCACTTTTTTATGTCAGTAAAATTATGAAAGTAAAAACATAGTATAAAGTGTACATATAAATGTAAATTTTGTGTTTTTATGATTCATATCTTACTTTTCTTATACCCTTTTTTGTGTGGTGAATCAATATAAACGTAATTATTCGTATACCAAACATAAAATTTAAACATAATAACATAAAAAAAACTCGGGTGTAAAATAACTTATTCTACACGTTTCGGTGTGTTTGTTCACACATTAGTCCATATGTAGTCCATATTGAAATATATAAAACATCTTATAATTCAGAATGGAGGGAGTATGTTTTGAAAAAGAGCACTCCATGCAAACAACGGATTTTTTAAGATGTTGAGTGTAGCAAAACAGATGCTCTTGAAACATCACTTCTTTGGCAGGTGCACTTGCTACCACAGATTCATTGAACAAAAAAGTTATACGAGAAGTTAAATGCAGAAGAAAAAAAATGGACTACAGCCACCAATTAAGTATAACCGGGAAAGAATTCGTTTGCTGGAAGGATCAGACAGAAGGCATAATCATGTGAAAGACAAGATTTTCTTCAGCAACCAGTGGATAACAAGTGTTGGGAGAAATCTAGGCAAGCACTCATACTCATAATGAAGCCACGCCTTTAATATCCAACCCACTTCATGAAAATCATGAAGTTATTGTTGTAGAAGAGTTTGCGACGGCCACAATGCTATACTCATGCAAGGGCTAGTGTGCTCTCTTACTTCATCCCAATGCTCACTGAAGAAAACGTTCTCTTCCTCAGACCTTTTACTAAGACATCATTTCCTTCCTTTCAAACCGCTAGATAGAAACAGTAACCAAAAGAACAGCAAAGCTCAAAATTCGGCATCACCTTTGCACCAAGTGTTCAAATGATGTGTCAAGTCCAAATAAGCAAGGTTGATTAAACATGCAATAATTAGTTTTCTCCTTCAAATTAACTACGGATCCCAACACAAAAGAAACAGCAACACATTTCTACAGGCTATGCCTTCCACTTTCCTACCACTTCGAAGAACCATTGCTAGTATAAATTAGGAATACACCGCAACCACAACGACCAACAACAGTCACGCTTAGAACTTAGCATCAGACACTACTCGGAAAGGCAAACCAACTACACCGGCGCACAGCAATCGCGATCTAGAACCGGAACACATCATCTGAACTGAACAACCAAAACACGTGGGCGTGGTACCTACGAATTCCACTGGGTAAAAGTTTGGTATAAGTGGTTACCTTGAGGCCAATGTAGCGGTCGCTATGGGCCCTCTTGAAGTGCTTGACCCTCTTCTTCACGATCTTCCTCGTCAGAAGCGGCACCGCCATCTCTGATCTGCCGGGCAAAACCAAAAGAAGGAGTTTGAAGCAAATGGAGAAAATAGCATCGCAAGAGGACAGGGTGGGAGCTCTGCTACGGACTGCTTGCCGGGGTACCTGAGAAGGACGACCCTCTAACACGAAGCGAGGAGGAAGAAGAACGGCGGCGGCGGCAGGGTTCTATTTGCAAGGCGGTGCGGTCTTTAGGCCTTCCGCGAACCCTAGGTATGTGGGCTATGATGGGCCACTAAGACTAGCCCACTACGAGAAAGATGCACTCTTGTTTTTCGGCCGACGCTAGACGGCAGGCGCGAAATCACTAGTTAATACTCCCTCCGTTCCCAAATAATTGCCTTTCTAGCCATCTCAAATGGACTATAACATACAGATGTATGTAGACATGTTTTAGAGTGTAGATTCACTCATTTTGCTCCGTATGTAGTCACTTGTTGAAATCTCTAGAAAGACAATTATTTAGGAACGGAGAGAGTAGTTAAGGAGTACTTTTCGTGGAGATCACTCCAACTTCTGCGGGTTGCGACAAGTGGACAAGTGGCTTGTCGCAACCTGGGAATTTTTTCTTTTTTTTGTAGATTCGTTTATTCAAAATGTTTTATCTCTTAAACCGTGCGTCCAAATCTCGAACCGCTTTCGCCGTTGGATTCCTCGCATCGAGATCTTCAAAACTAGATCCCATGTTGATAGATTTTGATGAACTTTTTTTTCACGAAAAAAAGGACAAAAAAACGAACCAGGAACACGGGTTTTCCCCCCTTTCCGAAAGAGGCACGCTCGTGCCTTTGACGAAATCACAACCATGCCTCTCGCGGAAGCAAAACCATGTCTCTCGCGAAAGAAAAAACAAACAGAAAACGCCTTTTTTTCCTTTCCGAAAGAGGCACACTCGTGCCTCTCGCGAAAGCACAACCTCTCGCGAAAGCACAACCGTGCCTCTCGTGAAAGAAAATAAAATAAAAAACGTGTTTTTTTTCGTTTTCGAGGAGGCACGGCCGTGACTCTCGTGAAAGCATAACCGAGCCTCTCGCGGAAGCAAAACCATGCCTCTCGCGAAAGGAAAAAAAACAGAAAGCACGTTTTTGTCGTTTCCAAGAGGCATGGCTGTGCCTCTCGCGAAGGCACAACCGTGCCTCTCGAGAAAACAAAACCGTGACTCTCACGGGAAAAAATGCGTTTTTTTGCGCAAAAAAAGTTTTTTCCCGAATTTTTTTTGATCGAAAAGCTAGGGAAGACCGGTGGAAAACCAAAACGTAAAAAAAACGTTTAAAACGCCGAAAACACGTGTGGAAAAATAAAAAAACAAAATCTGGAGGGAGCGCTCAGAGCGCGACACGTGGCGAATGGATGAGAGCGCGCCAAGTGACACTGATCGTTGCGAGGCTCCCAAAGGAGCTCGTTAATTAGTTGCTACCGATAGGCAGCTCTCTATCCGATGAAAGTCGTGAACCGTCAGATCTTGTGTCCTCTTCCTTTCCCTTCCTTATCCTTCTTCCCCGCAAGCACAAGGAAACAAAAAAGCAACGAGCGTTGCCCACACGACCTTGAAGCTTCGCTGGTTTTCCAATGCTCGTGGCTGCCGTCGCTGTCCATGGGTTGCAGCAGAAAAAACAAAGCAACGCTACTTTGAAATGCAAAACACATGGTTCCGGCAAACAAAAAAGTGGTTGTAGCAAAAATGCTATGATTCCAGTGAAAATACATTGATATGGTTCCAACAAAAAAACACATAGTTCCAACAAAAAATGATATAGCTCCAGCAAAAATGAAAAGAACAATGCAGCAAAAAAAATCATGGTGCCGCCATCATAGCCGCCCCAGCACCATCCTTGCCGATTGTAGCAAGTCAAAATGATGATTCCAACAAAAAATCTGTGTAGCAAAAATCATTGCACCCGCCGCCATGCTCATCCGGTACTATCCTCTCCTGTTGCGGCAAATGGAGAAAATGGTTCCAGTAAAAAAAAGGCAACAACTTACCACAGCCACCATTATTGCCCGCCATCACCGTCCTCGCAGGTTGAAGCAAATCCCAGCGCTGGTCGAAGCAAATCCCCGTGCCGGTTCCAGCACTGCATTCTCACCGGGGGCCAGCGCGTTCCCTCCGCGCGGGGCACAAACAGCCTCCGCCGCAGGCCGGCCGCTTCACGGTCCGCTCCATGGGCACAGCTCTGTTGGGAAACGTAGCATGCAATTTCAAAAAAAATCCTACGCTCATGTAAGATCTATCTAGGATATGCATAGCAACAAGAGGGGGAGAGTGTGTCCACGTACCCTCGTAGACCGAAAGAGGAAGCGTTTGCTTAACGTGGTTGATGTATGATACGTCTCCAACATATCTATAGTTTTTTATTGTTCCATGCTATTATATTACCAATGTCCAAGCTCAAAATATATAAGTGAAGTTCACGAAGCATTCTATAAAACCATACTCAAACGATTTAAGTGAAGCACAAAGAGCAATTCTATAAGATCATACTTAAAAGATATAAGTGAAGCACATGAAGTATTATATAAATCAATGAAGAGCTATCTCATACTAGCATGATTCTTAAAGAAAAATAAAAACACAAAGGGCACAAACAATGTGAACAAAACAAAAACCGAGGTATACCGATATTTGTTGAAGAAGAAAGATGGGATGCCAACCGGGGCATCCCCAAACTTAGATGCTTGAGTATCCTTTGAAATATTTACTTGGGTGCCTTGGTCATCCCCAAGCTTGAACTCTTGTCTCTCTTTATTCTTATCACATCGGTAACTCCTCGTTCTTTAAATACTTCATTCACAAAAACTTAAACAAAAACTTGTGAGATCCGTTAGTGTAATAAAGCAAACTACCAACCACTTTAAGGTACTGTAATTAACTCATTCTTTGTTTATATTGGTGTTAAACCTACTGTATTCCAACTTCTCTATGGTTCATACCTCCACATACTAGCCATAGATGCATCAAAATAAGCAAACAACACACGAAAAACAGAATCTGTTAAGAACAGGACAGTCTGTAGTAATCTGGAAGTTTAGTAAACTTTTGTAACTCCAAACATTATGAAATAAATTTGAAAATTTCAACAATTTGTACAGAAGTAATGTGCAAAAAGTTTCAGACCCATTTTACTTTCCAGTAAAAATGTAAATTCATGCACTACAGCCAAAGTTTCTATTTTTGTTCTGCACATAGTAAGCAAGCAATCTTATCAAACTAAAACCAAACCTAGGCACAAAATTTTTATAATACAAAGGATATATACAAGGGGATAATTATTTACAGAGAAACTTCCATGAAAAATTCTACATTGTTTCCGTGAGCATGAACACAAGTGCTCAAGGTCGACCCTCACTTCTTCAATGTATAACTTTCCAATCACTTCTCTTTTTGAAAAACGTTTTTAGGCATGAGAGGCAAGTAAATATTTTTGGTATTTTCATTCTTTTTAATTTTTTTTGTATATTTCACCCACAACTAAACAGGAACAAAAAGGAAAAACAAAATCTACTAAGTAAAGAAAGCAAACAAGCACACACGAGAATATCAACCCCACGCTATTACTCCCCGGCAACGGTGCCAGAAAAGAGCTTGATAATCCCCAAGTGCAGGGAATCATCATAGCAATTCCCAAAGATGGAACTAATAAGTATGGAGTGTCGAACCCACAAGGAGCTAAAGGTAAGATCAATATTCTCTCAAGCCCTATCTGCCACTGATACGACTCTACGTGCACCAAACATTTGCTTCCAACTAGAAACAAGAAATAAATATGTGTTGTGGGTATAGAGAGGATAACTTTGTATGATATCGGAGAGATAAAACATAAAAGTAGGTGATGTTATCATAAAGTTAGAATATAATACTAAATAATATAAATAGCGAGTGTGGAATAATGGTGGATCGGTGTGCGGAATTGTCCTAAGCAATTGTTAACAAGATCGATGGTCGTCATTGCAATTTCATATGAGGAAGAGGCATAAACTAACATACTTTTCCTACTTGGATCAATATGCATCTTATGATTGGAACTGTAGCAAGCATCCGCAAATACCAAAGATTCATTAAGGTAAAACCCAACCATAGCATTAAAGCATCAAGTCCCCTTTTATCCCATACGCAACAACCCCCTTACTCGGGTTTAAGCTTCTGCCACTCTAGCAACCCACTATAAGTGAATCATGCACGTATTGCAACATCCTACAATGGGAATCCCTCATGCTTGCCCGAGACGGAGGGCACCATAGGACAGCACCAAAATAAAACATACAACTCGTACCAATCTGGATCATCAATCAACTCAAAGACAAAAGATATCTACTCAAAACATCATAGGATGGCAACACATCATTGGATCATAATATGTAGCATAAAGCACCATGTTCAAGTAGGGATTACAGCGGGGTGCGGGAGAGTGGACCGCGTAAAAGAGATGAGGATGGTGATGATGATGGTGATGTTGATGAAGATGATCACCGCGGCGATGATTCCCCTCACGATGGCACTCCGGTGCCACCAAGAGAGAGGAGGAGAGGTTCTCCCCCTTGTGCTTCCTCCTCCATGGCTTTCCCCCTCTAGTCCATGGCCTTCATGGAGATGATGGCCCCTCCGAGATCCTCCTCCATGTCCTCCGGTGATGATGGCCCCCTTCGGCAGGGTGCTAGAGAGGGCCTAGATTGATTTCTCGTGGCTACAGAGGCTTGCGGCGGCGGAACTTCCGTTCTAGGTTAATTCCCGAAAGTTTCAGTATTTATAGGAACTTTTGGCGTTGGTTTCATGTCAAGGGGGCCTCCGGGCTGTCCACGAGATAGGGGGCCGCGCCCTAGGGGAGGGGGCACGCCCCCCACTCTCGTGGGCAGCCTGGGACTCCCCTGGCCCAACTCCGATGCTTCGTGGTCTTCTTTTGGTCCAGAAAAAATCCTCAAAAATTGGCACGTCATTTGGACTCCGTTTGGTATCCCTTTTCTGTAAAACACTAAAACAAGGAGAAAACAGAAACTGGCACTGGGCTCTAGGTTAATAGGTTAGTCCCAAAAATCATATAAAATGACATATAAATGCATATAAAACATCATAGATGGATAATATAATAGCATGAATACTTCATAAATTATAGATACGTTGGAGACGTATCACTTAGCTTTGGGTTCAATCTTGTGGTGTCCTTTCCCAGTGACAGTAGGGGCAGCAAGGCACGTATTGTATTGTTGTCATCGAGGATAAAAAGATGGGGCTTTCATCATATTGCTTGATTTAATTCCTCTACATCATGTCATCTTACTTAATGCGTTACTCCGTTCTTTATGAACTTAATACTCTAGATGCATGCTGGATAGCAGTCGATGTGTGGAGTAATAGTAGTAGATGCAGAATCGTTTCGGTCTACTTGACACGGACGTGATGCCTATGTTCATGATCATTGCCTTAGATATCGTCATAACATTGCACTTTTCTATCAATTGCTCGGCAGTAATTTGTTCACCCACTGTAATATTTGCTATCTTGAGAGAAGCCACTAGTGAAACCTATGGCCCCCGGGTCTCTTTTCCATTATATTGAATCTCTTTTACATCTTACTAGTTTCTGATCTACTATTTTGAAATCTTTTACTTTCCGATCTATAAACCAAAAATACCAAAAATATACCGTTTATCTATCTCTATCAGATCTCACTTTTGCAAGTGACCGTGAAGGGATTGACAACCCCTTTATCGCGTTGGGTGCAAGTTGTTGATTGTTTGTGTAGGTATTCCGTGACTTGTGCATTGTCTCCTACTGGATTGATACCTTGGTTCTCAAAACTGGGGGAAATACTTACGCTACTTCCACTACAAAAAAAACACTTCCGTGATGATACGTGTTTGTCACAGTAGGTCGCGTTTTTTGTCATGCATGTACATCCATGACAAATTTATGACAGAATCAAGATAGTCATACCTGTGCTGTCGTAGAAGTGTTCCATTACATTACCAAAATTATCATCACGGAAGTGTCCAGTTCCATGATGATAAATCTCGCGTCACAGAAGTGCTTTCGTAAAGGGTGACCGACATGTGGCATCCACCGTAACGGAACGCTGTTAAGCTATCGGGTCGGGTTTTGGATCCGATAACCCGTTAACAACCCCGACCAATGGGAAATTTCCACGTGTAAAATTCTTATTGGCTGGACAAAACACGTGTCAGCTCGTCAGTGGGTCAGATAGGCGCCTATGATATGTCGACACGTGCCACGGCCCACCACTGGCCCATTTAGCTTACAAAGCCGGCCCGTTTGACTTGGTCAAAAGTTAACGGGCTAGCCCATGAAAAGCCTGTTAACGGTCTCTTCGCAAATAGCCCATTTTACGGCCCGTTAGGCACTAAAGGAAATCGGCCCAACAACGTCATGTGGCCCATCGAATATAACACCAACCCATTTCACTTTAGGCCCATGTATGGCCCACGACGTCTTTCGGCCCATATGAGGCCTTCGTATCTTTCGACCCTTTATAGGCCCACGGTGACTCTAGCCTATAATGAACAGTAATTTTCTTTGTACCCGTTAACGGCCCGTGATTTACATGGGCCGTTTCCAGCCCGTGTTAGCTTTCGGCCTATTGACAGCCCATACGTTCTTGGGCTCCTTTTCGGCCCTTGATTACTTCCGGCCCGTTACTGGCCTGTTCCCCTAATGGGCCAAATTCGGCCCATGGCAAGAGTCGGCCCGTTACTGGCATGTTCCCCAAATGGGCCAAATTCGGCCCATGGCAAGAGTCGGCCCGTTACTGGCTTGTTACCCTAATGGGCCAAGTTCGGCCCATGGCAAGAGTCGGCCCGTTTCTGGCCAGCCCGTCCTATATTCTAGCCCATTAACGACCCATTATGCCTGTGACAAAATTAAGCTTTTGCAGTCCTACAGCCTGTTAACGGCCCGTTACCGTGCTGGGCCGATACCAATTACGCCCGATTACGGCCCATGTAGACCCTTTTATCCGACGGCCCTAGGCCCATTTATCGACGGCCCGAGGCCCACCGATTACAGGCCCATTTATCAACGGCTCGTAAGAGACCCATGGATCCTACGGCCCGTGTACGGCCCATGGGTAGTTGCGGCCACTAGCAAACCAGGGAAAAAGAAGACTAGGAAATAAATAAGGCCCAAACTAACGCTAGGCTATTAAGGCGATTGCACAGATTACATCCACTCGACATCAAAGATCGCCACCAGTGCAAATATAGGGAACACCCTACACTATACAAAAATGGCTTGCTGTTTTCTTCAGCCGGTGGTTGCACGTTAAGAATAAATTTTGTATTGCACCAAAACAAATTACGACTACATAACAAAAGGAAGGTTGGCATAAAACTTAACAGTCTAGCAGATAAATGCACCACTAGAAGTTCAGAAGCTCAGTTCATTTGACCTGACTGTTATGTTTTCATGTTGTATTGTCCGATGGAACACCATAACCCTCGCCTTCATTTCCCCTAGGCTCCTGAACAACATAGCAAATGTCTGATAGTCTAGTTTCAAAACCATGCATATCTTGATGACATTGAGCAATGCTTCTCCTTGTTTCACAAAGGCCTCTGTTAGGGAATGGACTTGTGTCTGGAGCACAGATACAACATTGCTTTGAGCTTGCATATCTTGATCATGAGGCAGTTTGGACGATATTGCCTTAACAACCAACCCAGTATTACGCAGGAACGTGCTTTTGGCACTGTTAGTGGACAGGTACTGACCCACTGCAGCAAGAGCTGACATTGCGGTTATAGTTGCCTTGCCACCTTCAGAAGGTGGCGGTTCCACCATTTTTTCCATAGCTCGCTGAAAAGTTGAGGTTTTATATTAGTAGTACCAGAACAGAAGATATTAAGGAGGCAACAAAACCAAACAAAATAGCTTTGGTCTATATACAGAACTTATTCTGGTGAACCCATGTAAAATATTAGTTGTATTTTATTTCAAAGTACATAATAAAACCAGGTTCCAAACATATGACCATGTACCATCGCTAATGTATTGTCTATTTCTTCACATTGTATTGAGGGCTAAGGATAAAGAGACGAAGTTTATAATACGGTAAGCATAGTATGACATCATTCATATCACCAAACAACTGAGAACAAACAAACAGGCAATTGTAATGTTGTGTGGGCAAGTCCAGCACAGAACTAGATTATGGGTCAAGATCAAAGGAACATCACTCCTCCCTTTTAAACCTTGTAAGGTGCAATGATACGCTAAGACAATTGTGTATAAAATTGAAAAGAGTAATAGACATTGGCTGCAAACCATGCAGTTCAAGGCACAAGTCAAAGTAAGTAGTAGTTAAAAGGCATGAGGATTAAGGACTTACAACAGCGGCTTTGACTAGTGTAGTCATGCCCTTCTTCTTGCTGGTGTGATAGTCCTTGAAGATTTCCACAGCATTTGGTTCCGGTACTTTTTGGTCCTTGCGGGCTTTCTTCTGCATTTTGAACAAGTCAATATAGATCTGATAATATGGTACAGCGAAAAGAGTGAAACAACAGCTAATTACAAGAGCCTCGCAGTGTGCAATATAGCTACGAGATCCTGTCGTCTGTTGGAATTTCACTTTCGTACGGTTGGCCTTGTTCTTTGAACAGTTCACCTACAAGAAGATAGATTTGTGTGGCACATGCGTCAATAGGACTTCAACATGTGATCTGATCACATATATATAATGTACCTGATACTTCGGATCATACCAGTGTTTAACAAGGCCCCTCCAGTCTTCATCCGATATATTTTCCACTATAGATGTTTGGGAAAGTTCACTGTTAGCCTTGCCTTCAAAGTGAGTTTTCCTCAAGTTATACCGATACTGTCGCAGAGCAGACTTGAAAACATGGGTGCAAGCTTGTCTGGTTGCATCATCTTGGCTATCCAACTTGAACCTCATCTGTTGAAAATTATGGGAGTCTCATTATCAGCAACCTAGAAAGTATGGGACAGAGCAAGACGATATTACTAGTTTCCATACATAACCATGCTTACAGATAAATGGTCGAGGAAGGTGCTGAACTGGGTTTCATCTTTGTCATTCCTGTACTGAATCCATGTTGGGAGGATACGTACATGACACCTAACAGCAACCGCTGCCTCTCATACTAACTTGGCTGACTCTATAGCATCACGTGGCCTTTTTAAACCTACCTCAAAACGGATCTCCATTCTTCCTCCTCTAGATTTAGTTAACCTATCGAGCATTATCCCTGATGTTTGTTTCCTCTTGCGCCTAGGTGCTAGTCCAACAACAAACATAGGAAGTGTTAGTGTACATCAAACTGTGAGACTACATATAAAGAAGCATGCAACTGTAACTTGACTCCAGCAACTACCTTCTTGCTGTTGAAGCTCACAAGGTTCATCTGATATTGCCAACTCGTCTTGTGTCAAGAGTGCTTGGGAAGTAGTGTCAGGTGGCAAGGGAGCTTCGGAACATGCTGCTAGCTCAGTTGACGAACGAGTATGTCGTGCAGCTGGTAGTACTGTGGTAGGTGTTGCAAGAACTAGGGTTGTCTCTGCTTGTTTGGTGGCAGCTATTTGTTTCTGTTTGGCTTTTTTGCAGTTCGTGTAGCATGGGATGCCGTGTTTGTAGAATTTTCTGCTGGACTTTCACCTTCTATTGCACCATCAGTACCAGCAGAATCTGCAGGATTCATCCATTTCTCATTCCCTGCCATTCTCCGTTTCTTCCTCTTTCTCTGTGCCATGTTAAGTCAAGCCGACAAGAAAAATGAATAAAATTTAGTTCTTCAGAACAAATTGATGCGTGATGCAGACGAATAAAACTTTGATGTTAGACAACCACATGATAGGAGGATGTAACATGTATGAAAAACAGGACGGAAGAGATAACCAAAACTATGATGTGTAAACTAAGAAGAAGACATTTCACCAAATTAGAAGCAATGCAATGGAAGGTAGACACCATATGAAAGATGCTACAAATATCGCTCTGCCAAGTTAACAGTGTCTCAGCATAAATGGCGTTTAAACAAATGTGAAGCAGTACAAGAAATAAATCATATGCAAGATGCAAACAACATCACACTACCATGTTAGAGGTCTCTCGTCATTAGTGCCATTGCATATTCGCAGCATTGCATATTCACAACTTATGATGTGTAAACTAACGAGAAGGCATTTTAACAAATTAGAAGCAATGAAAGCTAGACACCATATGAAGGATGCAAATAATATCACTCTACCAAGTTAAAACTGTCTCGTCATAAGTGCCATTTCAACAAATTAGTAGTACAAGCTAGAAAAGAATGTGAGATGTAACCTATATCACACTCCGAAGTCAAACGTGTCTTATGATAAGTGATTGTTGCAGGTTACACAACAGTAGTAATTTGATGTAAGAACATGATGTGATAGACAGATATTGTATGTTCTAGAAACAGGAACACATGTCTTATTCAAGTATAATGTGTAAAGTAAGCAGATGGAATTCAACAAAATTAGAAGCAATACAAGCTAGACATCACACATAACATGCAACCACATATAACAGTGCCAAGTTAGAGGGAGCAGCAGCGATGCTGCGGTAGGGGAGACGTGCTCATCATAAACACAGCTTTGTTGAGTGTCTATGCATGTGTTGTCTTGGAAATCATCTTGGGGGTGTGGAGGAGTAGAAACTGTAGAGGCCCTCCGTTTGGAAGGAGCACCTTTATCCACTGCCTTGCTAACTTACTTCCGCTTTATTGATTTTGAATTGTCAAGTAAAACCGACAAGAAAAAGCAATAAAATTCTCTCTTCAGAACTCATTCATGCATGATATTGACAATCACTACTTTGATGTAAGGCAAACACATGATACCAGGATGGAATATGTACGAAAAACAGGACGACATGGCATGTTCACAACTGTTTGTGTAAACTAAGCAGAAACCATTCCAGCAAATAAGAAGCAATGCAAGCTAGACACCACATGAAAGATGCAACCAATATGACTGCCCAGTTAAAAGCGTCCCATCATAAATGGGATTTCAACAAATTAGAAGCAGCGCATGCTATAAATCATATGAAAGATGCAACTAATATCGCACTGCATATACTAAAGGTGTATCGTCATATTGATTGATGCGGGATACAAAAAAACAATAGTTTTATGTAAGGACATGCTTAATAGACAGATGTACTATGTACTAAATACAGGAAGGCATGTCACATTAACAGGTATAATGTCACATTTACAGGAGTATAAGCTAAGCAGACTAGCACATGCAGTTTAACCAGATTGGAAGAATTACAATCTAGACACCATATACAACATGCAACCACATATCACACTGCCAAGTTAGAGCAAGCACTTGCAATGCTAGTGTAGGGGAAATGTTGTAATCAACTGCAGAGCTATGTTCACTATCTTCATCTAGCACTTCTGTTTCTTGAGAATCATGTCGGGAGGCTGACGCTGCATTCTTTAAATGAGGAGTAGTCCCCTTGCCTGCCTGCCTCGTCATAAGTGATTGATGAGGGATACACAAGAACATTAGTTTGATGTAAGAACATGGTTAATACACAGATGTACTAGTATGTACCAAAAACAGAAAGGCATGTCATATTCAAAGGTATAATGTGTAAGCTAAGCAGATGCAATTTAACCAAATTGGAAGCAATACAAGCTAGACATTCGGCTGGAGTGGTGAACATGATCATCTAGGACCTAAGAGCCTGGTGGGAGGCGGGCTGCTTCGCCACCATCGCGGCTTTTTAGTTGGCTTCCAGGTGATGCCTGTCTTTGCTGGGCTTGTCACTGGCTCGGCCAGTGCCCTGACTAGCTATTTGTCTTCTGGTGCTCACGGGATGGTGGTTCATGTAAAAATAACTTTCCTTATCTTAATAAAGACCGACTTCGGCCTTTCGAATACAAGCTAGACACCAACATGCAACCACATATGACACCGCGAAGTTAAAGCAAGCACCTGGGATGGTGGTTCATTGCGAGTGAGGTCATCAACTACAAAGCTACGTTTACCGTCTCCATCTGCTGACACTGCACCCTTTATAGCGTTGTAACGTGTCTTGCCTACCCGTATACCAAGCTGGAGCGACTTCTCTCTTTTCTTTTCTGCTTCTCTCAAGGCAGAGTCTGAAATACCCTTGCATAAAAACACAATAGTGAGAGTATGGGTGAAGTGTGTGCAGAACTAGTGCACTGTAAAAGTAGCAGATAGCAGGTGGCTTAAAAATAAATGACAGGAGACATATGATAGCTCTACAACATTGCATGGCAAACAAAATTAGATTCTACTCTGTAAGATTTTGTAATATATGAGCACAGGAAATGCAGGTACTCCTCCAGCACACCACCACATGTGGTCATATCTAAGATAGCAGTCGACTGAAAATAAATAGGTCAGTCGATTTTTTTAATGAACCATCCGATCTATAAGGAACGGGCAGATGGCCTTCGTCTACCTCCCGCCAGTCACTGTTGATGATCTTTCTCGAACCGCCAGCGACCACCGGCCCAGAACCGTGCCTCCGCCGCCCCACCCTCCCATCGACCTCACACCACCGCCGTGCTTGGCAGCGCCCCCAAGCCATCCCTTTAATCCCGGCTGACCTCCAGATCGGGCGCCAGTAGCTCTAGCCGCATCGCCCCTAAGATAAACACCAAGGCGCTGCTTCCCCGGTGTAATAGTCGTACTAGCGCCTGTTACGCCGGGGAATGCTTCCGTTAATTGGGAATCAACTGGCCAGAAATTGAAATTCAGGGGGGCGACAGACCTCTAGCTAAGGTGAAATAGTATATGAGGAGAAACCTTGTGCATCGCGAGTTACTAGGAACATCTAGTATCAAGAAGCGGTCAACTAGTGTCTTCTATGGGATGAATACCGTGCAAGCAGAGACGTAAGATTTGCACGAATAAGGGAAGAGGAGTACCTTCTTCGGTTGTCGGTGTGGTCACCTCCACATGTCGCGCCGATCTTCTTGTTTTTACCGGGGAAACCGATGTTCTGGAGGGTGCAGGCTTGGACGAACCCATGGCCAAATTGTTGACTGTGTTGCCATGGCTGTATGTCGGCAGAGGGGAAGCAGATTTGAGGCGGCAAAGGACGGCATAGCAGGAACAACTCCGGTGCGGTGGAGGGTGGCGAAGTTGGAGCGGCAGCGGTGAGGCGCAGGACGGCGTGGTTGCACTGGCTCGGGTACGAACGGCTCGGCCTCGGCTTCAACTACTAGCCGTGGAGGGCGTTGCGGTTGAGGTTGCGGTGGACGACGACGTCGGGGTATCGGCTCCGGCGTGATGGAGGAGGGCGGCGGTTGATGGGTGGGATGGGGTGGCGGACGGAGGACGCCGGGGTTTCGCGGCTGGTGGAGAGGTAGTTTTGGCGCCCACGGAGTACGAATGGGGAATCGGACGGGTGGGGGGAACCATGTTTCGGTCTGGGACACGCTTGTTTTTAGCTTTTTTGAACAGAAGATGGGACGCGCTTGTTTGAAATTTGGGGAAAGTACAAACTTTGCCCCCCTCTTAAATTTCGGACCTACTGCGGGTCGGGGGTAGGATGGTAATCCCAGGTGTCCCAAATAGTGGGTGGGAGCGATTTCGGCCGCGCGCATGTGTGCTTAGGCGGCCATTGTGTATGAATGTTTTTCGGAGGCGGTTGCGTGGCGTCTAGATGAAGCTACAAACCTACCCTGGTTTAGACCTTTGGACGTCGAGCCGGTAGGTTTCACAGGTCGGAGTTATTAGAAAAGTAATTTCCTTGTACTACCAAACATTGGTCTCACGTGGTTTTGGGCGAGTAGAGGCTCTTTTGGCGCTTCGTTCGAAATTTTGAAACACAAGCATTCACGTTTAGAGTACTCTTGAACTATGAGGATTGACCTAAATAGACAACGTTATATTTGACCTTGTATGTTTCAAAACCTCTTTAAATTATCCGCTTCCTTTTGAAATTTTGACACTTCAAAATCCTATAACTACGATTATTTTGGAATGGAGGAGCTAAATTTGAATCTATTTTGTACACGACTACATATGCTATTATGAACAAAATTAGAGCAAAGATTGGTACCCCCATAGTTTAGGTATGGTTTACAAATGCCATGATATCAAATTCAAATAATTGAATGGACTTCATGTTGAATTCGATTTTTTTAAACCACCTTAGGTTGAATTCAAATGTATACTAGTTCATAGGTAGCTATTTATAAATATCCATTGTGTAACTTTCGTATGTATAATGTGCTTTACACACACAACATGAACTATACTCACGTTTATATTCGATTGCTAAAGCGATGCATTGTCTAGAGTTCAAAATACTAACTATGTGGATCAATTGTGTCGAATAATAACATAGACATGCTCAAATTCGATAGAATCTAGATGTCTGATGGATCAATGACCGCTCCTTACGCGAATTGCAAATATCATGATCCCATCCTAATATTTGGATACAATTTATATCTTTAATCAATGTGTAGAGCAGTCTTTTACGTGTAGTTTCACTCTCCATCGGTGGTCTCTCACACATGCTCACACACTCTCTCCCGAGGTGTCTTTCTCGCACACATTCTCTAGATATAACCCTCCCTCCCTCTCGTAACCATTTACAACTGTTTTCACTAACCTTTATCACAAGCACTCTTCCTCTCGCAAACATACACACGCACAATCCTCATCGACCCTTTCTATATACATGGACCTGCCTACGTGTCTCATGTACGCACATTATCTTTACGCCTGTCTCTCACACATTATCTCACACCTCTCTTCCTAATCGACGAGTATGATTCTAGCAGAGCATTCTGTAGGATGCCCCTTAAAGTTAGGTTGGATGAATAGTAATATCAGAGATAAAGGGGTTACCTTAGTCCGAGAACCTAGGGTTACAAATCCTAGCCGGCTTTGTTAGTGGACACAGAGTCCTTCACAATTCTGCTACCATTGTCTTGTACGACTAGTCATCCATGCGTCTTCCTAAATGTGTCATGGGCCGACCAATGTGGCGCAGGACGGAACCGAACAAAGGGCCTCACCTCGACCCACCGGACCTCACGCGGTGACACACCCTTTGCCCCCACGTCTCATTATCTTCTCACACCCACACATACCAACACAAACACCACACACACAGAAAATTTCTCCTGGTGCCTCTATTCCCTCCCCCCTTGCATATACACACTCAAGGGAATGGAATCACTTGGCGCGACGTCATATTCGTCTCTCTCTCTCTAGACCACCCTCATTTCTCGTGCTATCTCTCCCACACCCCCGTCGGCCCCTCTATCCATGCCTCTGTCGAATACGTAATACACACACATACCTCTCTAGGCCCCGCCAAATGCATCAACTACACATTCACACATGTTACATCACGTACCCCATTGATCTAAAAATCCCTCTCTTCACGTTTATTTCGCATACAACATTCCTTTTGAATAAAGTGTGGCCAAAAAATTATTTTAGAGTTTCTAGATATATACAACATTACAAAGTTATATGGAGGAGTACGAACGCTAATTTGCATTGCATTGTGCCCACAATGATATTTATTCCGCACTGTGAATTTGTATATTTTTATACTATATACAAAGTTAGTCATAATAAAGACAAACGAAGAGCATCTCTCTCTCCATCGCATACCCCCCCCCTGTACGCCCCTTTCACGTATGCACGCAAAACTATCTCCAGGTCCTCTAAAAGTAAGCCCCCAGAAAATTCACGCATGTTTCATCTTTCTCTCGCGATATATGCAATGACGATCATTGTATTTGAAGTAAAAGCACGATATATACATTGGACTTCATAATCCACTCATTACAGTCACCGTTTACGTTTAGTGGTTATTATACAGTCACGGGCTCACCGTACAACTTTGTATTTGCTCATGACATGACTAGTTGACCAGTTGAACGCTCCACGTGGCACCTCTAGTGTTGCATCACATTATCTCACTAACATCGTGCCCACCCGTCGACTTGTATCTACTCTACATCTACACTATTATAAAATACATAAAATACACTTATAAAAAACAGAGTTGGTGATGATGGTGTGCCTGCCATCCTGCAATATAGGCCGTCCGATTTATATCTGACGGATAGGAAAGAAACTATGGCAGTTTTGCAAAAAGGTACCCACACACCTCTCCACGTTTGCAAATAAGGCCTTCCCTCATTCATCCTTTTCTCTCACAAGATAAACAAGTCATACAAATGCATCTTGATGTTACGTGCAACGCACGGGCATCTTGCTAGTAAGAATGAAAACAAATGACAAAAAAAATATTTTGACGGTGCTGCGAAGTCATGGCCGCGGGCACATCGGACAAGGTGGCCTTGTATTGGTATGCTGAGCCGTCTGTTAACACACAGGAGCTGGTGTGGTGATTATACACACACGCACGCATGCACACGAACTCCATCCATGCAACACTCACACAAACACTTGCCCCCACGCATGCACGCAACACTCACACGTACACACGCAGCCACGCACGCACGCAACACTCACACGCACACACGCATGCATGCATGCACACACCAGTACACCACACGACCAACACACACTCTCACGCTCAAGTGCTCAACCTACACGTGCATGCGCATACATCAGGCCCTGACAGACACATACACAACCAGGTGATTCCCACGCACGGGTTGGAGCCTTGTCGCGCCTGTGTAAATTTGTGTTTATCTGACCTTTTCCCTATGCGAACTAACAGGTGGGACCCACAAGGAACGTGGTCAATTTAACTAGTCAACATGGCGCCATGCAGACTATTTGGCCGGTCAACAGAGTGCAATCCGATGCTGAACTGTGAGCAAGTGACCAGATAATCACCGCAAAACGTATATAGTGACCGTAATCAGCTAATTCTGAAGTTCGGTGACCGTATTACACTTTTCTCTCTGTAGGCCCTCCAAAAATACATCTCTACACGTTCTCTCATGTTACATCTAACAACTATGCAATACAACACTACTACTACACTCTAACACAATAAATCATATGTGTTTTTAGTTTTACTAGATATCATATTGTTAATTATAATTATTCAGTTTGCATACATTAAAATTGCCTTTGAAATGTATGGCTAGTATCATCTACCGCACGGGAAACATCCCGCCCTTTCCTGTTTAATTGCGTTTGTATCAATGGATCGTGTGGCAAAACTATAGTACTATACAGTACAAGTGACAGTTCACTGGGCCGTCGTGTCGTCTACTCCTCCGTTGTAAGAGTGGAGCGCTCGCTTTCATAAATCTTCTAGTCCCTTTCACCGACATGTGGGACATCAAGCTACCGGGTCCACGTGGCATACCGGAATACAGTGCAGAGCAGCCGGGGTGAAGCACCCCAGTCATGGCGCCGGTGTAGTAATGAGCAATGAGGCATCAAATCACAAAGCTGCACCTTTCCCTCAGTTAAGTTGGAGGGAAGAAGTAATAATGCTAAAAAAAGAAGTTGGAGGGACGAAGCAACCATCATTTCACTCGTTGCTGAATCCGCTTCTCCCTCATCTTCTTCAACTTAACCACGTGTTGCTTCTGCCGTTGTTCTGCCTCATGTGGGACGCGGATCAGCTTGGTAAAGAACAAACACGTGGGACCGCATGTTAGCAAACCGCCAGGACAACGTCCTCCGAAAATAAGAAACCTCCCCCGCCATCCGCGCGGCAAAATCACCTCCTTTTTACTAATCTTTGATTCTATACTTTTTTAGATCAATATAATTGAGATTTGTATAGATAGCACATAGGAGCAAAACCAAGTGGTACGGTTAAGGGCATCCACAATGTGTAGCCAAATGTGAAAATAGCTTTTGGCATTGTGGGAACCATTGTGGACGGTGTTGCCAAAGCCAAAAAGATGGAACCGAAGCTCCCTGATTGATTGATTGAAGGAATAGAAAAATGCAACGTCTCTCCTCTTTCTCCCATGCTTGGACGCATGTAGGAGTAGTACAGTATAGAGCATAGAGTCTACTCCCCTGTCCCTTCTATTACAAATCACAAAGCAGTGAGGCGTCAAATCACAAAGCACGGACGAAGCAACTATCATTTCACTCTTCGCTGACTCTACTTCTCCATCGTCTTCTTCGAGAAACCATCTCACCGCACTAGTACTCCTAGTAGTAGTACTAGTAAAGAACTTCCTGGATGCAAATAAGGCAGTTGTCTCGGCTTGCAGGCGGCACTTGCGAATGACTTACCGTGGTCTCCCTCAATGGTGTTCTCCGTCGAACACACTTCGCCAAACCACAAAAAAAAAGTCGTCGACGTCACCGCAATGGGCAAGGAATTCAAATATAGTTACTACCTCCGTTTTTTTGTACACAAGGCCAGTATTATCAAAATTACAATTTGCAAAGGTCCACTAACACTAATCGAGGCAAAAATGATGGGGTTAGCAACCAAGTACATTAATATCCCCTGCATGCATGCGGAAGTGAGAAGGTTCGTTTGCATGGCGCTGCATTAATCAAGCGATGAGGAGTGAGATGGTTAGCTCTTTGGTCTTTCGAGAAAAAAATACGCATTAATTGACACGTGAAACGAGGATTTGTATCGAAGGAAAAACCCCGCCTCTCTTTTTTAACACTAGTACTCCTAGTACGTACGTACTTATCCTGTTTGGGTCTAGGCCTTGCATTGCCAAACTTCGCCACACATTTTTGCCAAGCTTGCCTAAAGTTTTCAAATGAGAAGGAGGTACACTTGCGCACGGCTGTCGCGGTCACACCGCACCCTCACACGGTCGCTCCTGCACGCCGCGGTCGCACCGCACCCTCACACTTCGCTCCTGCACGCCGCAAACCCAACCAAGGGAACACACCCTCACTGACACGTGCTGTCGCATGTGAACAAACCAAACTCAGCCATCCTATCGCCGACACATAATTTTCGTTCATAGAGTATGTTTATCCAACCGGAGTATCCGTATGGCCCGTGCGGTGGTCTGTTGGGGAAGAAGAAGAGGTGAGGAAGAAGGAAAGAAGGGTTAGGAGACGTAGGATATTCATCCAACCGCCTGAAATGGTAGACTCAGGCGACTTGCATAACAAATAGTATGTTTTTACACAGCAAAAGATCCATAATAATAAAAACAACAACATAAAGAAAAACTATCACTGCTCGCGGAAAGAGACGGCCTCGTCGTCTTTGGCTGCCGGTGCGAACCAGCCATCGCTGCCGACGTGTGTCTCCACACCGTGGTTGTCCTCGGCCTCCAGCTACTCGTTCAAGCGGAGCATGCGGGTGCTCTGCACGGACGAGAACACAGCCCGGTTCAAGTGGAGGACGTCTGGTTCCTCCTACAGGAGGGCCTCGATGGTAGCGGCATCCGCGCGCTCCACGTCGAGTCGAGCCTCCGCCGCCCGGTTCAAGTCCAGGACTTCTGGTTCCGCCTGTAGGAGGGCGTCGATGAGAGCAGCATCTGCGCGCTCCTCGTCGAGTCGAGCCTCTGCCGCCCGGTTCAAGTCCAGGACTTCCGGTTCCGCCCGCAGGAGGGCGTCGATGAGAGCGGCATCCGCGCCCTCTGCGTCGAGTCGAGCCTCTGCTGCCCGGTTCATGTCCAGGACGTCCGGTTCTGCCTGCAGGAGGGCCTCGATGACAGCGGCATCCGCGCGCCCCGCCTCAAGTTGAGCCTCCGCCGCCCGGTTCTCATCCACGACATCCGATTCCGCCTGCAGGAGAGCCTTGATGGCAGCGGCATGCGCGCGCTCCGCGTCAAGTTGAGCCTCTGCCTCCCGGTGCTCCTTTAGTATCGCCATGTTGAACCGCTGGTCCGCCTGCACCATGGGGGACTCGGACGCCTCACGAAGTCGACGTCCATCGTCTCATACCCATCGGGGGCCTTCTGCGCCGCGACCTCCGCAGTGAACATTGGATCGGCTTCCTCCTCCTCGTAGCTTGGCTCCAGAGAACTCGGGGATTGGCCCGCCGCAAAGCGAGCTTGGGAACGGAGGTCTATGGCACCGACCGCCGCCGCGATTTCTGCACGGCGCTCCGGCGTCAGCATCTTGTAGTAAGTGATCTTGTGGCGCACCATGGCTTTCCGGCGAACTAGGGGACGCTTGATGCGGGCTAGGGGATCGAAAGGTGGGGGAATGGGCTGGAGATTTGGTGTGGTTTTAGGGCAGTGGCTGGCGTAGGCCGAGCAGCGAAGGTTCTGGTGTGAATAGTGGTTCCGATGACGACCGGTCAATCGGTTTTGACTGTACATCGCTCTTGTCGCGTTCGCGTTGCAGCCCGGCACGCTGGACCCTCCACGTCGCTCACCGAATGGAACGCGCTTCGTCTTGCATTTTCTCTCGCTTGTGGGACCGCAGTTGAGAGAAAACCGATGTCCCTCCCCCTCCCCGCCCGCGTCATTTATTATACCACTACTTCCTCCATTTTATGCGGAGTAAATAAAAACAGAGGGAGTATACTACGGATGAGGATCCCCTGACGTGGCCGAACTCATTGAGTAACTGACATGCGGGGCCTAGCAAGCATGGGGTCCGCCAGTAAGTGACCGAAAGGGAGGGTAAGGCAGGGATACCTACGTCAGAGGATCCACTTCCACCATACTACTTTGACCAAATGTTAGAGTAATAATATATGACATGCAACTTACACAAATGTTAGAGTAATAATATATGACATGCAACTTACACAAAGCATACGGGGTCTAATGCGTTTTTCGAGGCTAACTTTGACCAAATGTTAGAGTAATAATATATGACATGCAACTTACACAAAGCATATGGTCAATTTCGTATGTGAAAGGAGTTTCCAACGATATAATTTTCACATTATACATCTCATGTACTCCCTCCGTCTAGGTGTGTAAGTCATCTTACGAAAACCAAATAATCCCAAAACACGTAGGCGCGGTGCATTAACTTCTACCTCGTTTCTTGTTTCTTGACATATGAACCAATAAGAGATGAGGGTGTGCATGCTTTTAATGACCTGAGACTATCAAACATGACATGCAGTGGTTAGTTCATTGCATGCAATACTATTAATTAGCAAATAAACATTAATGTCTCTCATTTTCCCCTCCTCCTTGGTCACGGTGCATAGCCTAAGATGACTTACTCACCTATGTGAAAGGAGTACTATTAATCTTGTTAATAGTCAAATTGGAAACCATCTCGAGTACAAATCTAGGAGTACGTACAAATCTAACAATATTGATTGGGCGTTGTTGAATGTTGATACCTTTTTTATCATAGTAGAGATACTTTGACTACACATAAAACTTATATGTAAGGTAGAAATGATAGAAGGGAGTATATTGTACGTTCAAAAACGAAACGAACATTGAATACCCTTTATATATGATTTGTGGATGCTATGATCACTGGTTCAAAATTTTGAATCCGCCTTAGGTATCACGTGCCCCCACTCGTTCCCTCTCGATTTCATCTCGGGGTCCGGAGATCTATTGAAAGAGGACTAGGGTGGGTACATGCGAATGATACTCGGCGGAATGTTCAAATGAGGCATGCGGGAGGATGGACTCGACTGGAGGACGACATGATCGATGGAGAAGAGGGTTGGAGAGGAATGAGAAATAAGCAAACGCCACATGATTACACTTGAACGGCTCAAATAAACAATAAGTTGTCTCGCTTGGCCTACATAGTGAAAGGCCTAATGCGCAACGCGGAGCACTGACGCTCGAATATGGCCGGGAAAACTGGGAAACCGACATGTGGGGCACACCCGTCGGGACAACATAGCGCAGACTAGTCCAATGGAGGAGCTGGCCCACGACCTCCTCGCCACCGACAACCGTTCATGTGGGTCTTTGGTGCCAGCAACGGGGCGCAGCTCCAGCACCGCCTCTGGACACGGCGACCGCGGTGAGCGACACGCTCATGTCATCGATAGACACGGTCGGTTTCAGTGTGCCGAGGGTGGCATTTGTGTTGTGGCACGACCAACGGTATGTTTGGTTTGTGCCCAAGGTTTCCCCATCAAAGCATTGGGTAGCCAAAATTTTGGTTGAGGTATTGGTTGCCCATGATTTGGCCGACATTGGCAAGAAAAATGAACTAGAGTTGGCTAGAGTTCATTGGCATGCCAAAGAAATGGCAACCATCCAAACAAAGACCAATCTTTGGGTCATGACCAAAATTTTGGTAAGGTGCACTTTGGCCACAATCCAAACACACCCCAACACCCGGCTCGTCGAGAATGCACGGGGCGCCGCAACGCGTCCGCAGAGTGGTGTAGCACGGCCAACTGCATCCTCTGGACCTGAGACCATGCCGGGTCGTCTTGCTTTTTCAATGACATGCAGGGATCACATTTGAGCAAAGGGCATCTCCAATGTTGCCATGACCGCAGCTGACTACCCTAGCACACCAAAGCCCTCGTCCCTCGCGCCGTCACGCGGTGTGTTCCTAGCCGGCGCCAGCTGCCCGCATTCATGCCGTCCGTTCATATGTCGTCGTTAAGAGGCTCGGTGCCCGAGGAACCAACTCCGGCGAATTAATGATGCACCCGGATGCTTGGCCTCACCGGAATGCGCTACTTAAAGCGGCAACGCCTAGCTAACCTCCACACCATAGCGCATCGTCCTCCTACCTGGCACCACATCCGCCATGACCACAAGTGCGAACGCTCTGTGGGAGAGCTTGTCTTCGGGGATGAAGCTCGAGGTCGCCGCCCTCGCTCAAGTCGCCTCTCGCGACGCAATAGCGGCGTAGCCGGACGTGGACGCGACCGCACAAGCGGTGGCCACGCTGGCGGCCGACGACGGGAGCACCGTCAACCACGCGTCCTACTTGCCGCCGTCCAACGTCCGGCACCGCCGAGGTCGGGGACTCCTCCGAGGATGAGTAGGGCATGGAAGGCGGCAGGGCATGGTGTGCCAACTGGCCGGTCCGTATCCCGTGTTCTACTCTTCCTCACCGGAGACCGCACCTTCACTTCACGGGTCTTGAACCCCGCCCCCGTACATAGAGATCGCAGATGGAGGACGTCGGTCGCCACCGTAGAATAGGTTTAGGGTCGGGTTTCTTTTATTTTTCTGTCTTATAAAAGTTCAAAATGTAATGAAAATATGCCGTGTTTGCATTAATCTCGGCTGGTGTATATGAACTTTCACAATAATATACATATTGTAGTAGTAATAGTGCATGGAAGATCAAGATCTTGTGGGAGAAAAGGATGAATGAGGGAAAGCCTTATCTGCAAATGTGGAGAGGAGTGCGGGTAAATTGTCATAGTTTCCTTCCTATCCGTTAGATATAGATCGGACGGCCTATATTGCAGGATGACAGGCACACCATCATCACCAACTCTGCTTTTTATTGAACCGAGACAAATCTAAAAAACCCAACTAAGCCAACCTCCCAGCATATCGCGCGGGAAAAGACCTGGCCGCGCCGTTTTAGTCGGGATTACCGGATTACTAGTAGTAGTATCGATGGATCGCGCGAAGCAACATTTTTTTTGAGGGGGCGAAGCACCTACTTTGAAAGGAAAAAAGGCGGTACACTCACAGCACTCCTGTCGCGGTCGCATTGCACCCCACACACGTTCGGTCCTGCACACGGCTCACGTAAACGGAACGCGCTTCGGCTTGCCTCTTCACTGACACGTGGGACTGCCCTTGGAGAAACCGACCATGCGCCAAACTCCCCCCGCCCACCACGCGAAAATCCTTCCCTCCCCCCACACACAAATTCCCCCCAAATTCAATTCAACCGCCCTTCGGCCAAATATTCCCCAAACCCCCTCCCCCCGTCCCCCCTCCACTCCATTCGCTCCGCCAAAGCCGCCCTCCCCGCCGCGCCGATACGTCGGCGCCGCGGTTCGTCGAGGGGACGCACGGTGATCCTCTCGCTCCCACAGTACACTCTCGTAGACTGCCGTCCTCTAGCCGTGCCGCGACCTTTGGCTACGTTCTTGTGGAGGTGCACGGCGGTCAGCGCCGCCACCGCTGGCGACGTTCGTGTGGAGACGCACAGCGGTCAACTTCTCCCACAGTACGCGCATTCTAGACTGAGGCCCCGTTCATGTCGGTGTAGCACTGAATGTTAGCTGATAGACGCTGTTAATCTCACTGTTTGCCGAAGTAGTTTACTGTCAATATGCTCTGCTTAAGAAGCTTCCTTGCCCTGTTCTGCACTCAATCTGCTTAGCTGAGATGGCATGCCAAGGCCGATTAGTTGCTAAAATATCCTGCCATATATTTATTGTGACGTAGATTGCCATGGTCTAGTAGCCAATCTGTTAGGTGAAATAGCTCTAAACCATTTTATACTCGATCTTTGTTGCTACGATGGCCTTCGATAGTTTGATGACTGTGTGCTCGGGCTCATTGACTGCTAAAATAGCCTGCCATAATTTAGCACTCAAATCTGTTTGCTGAATTAGATTTACATATATTTCGTTACTTAGATCTGCTCGTCCAAATATCTTGCGATAGCTTTAGACATCGACCTAGGTATTTTTTTCTGGACTTCATAAAAAAGCATATATGTTTTTCCTGTAATATCTAGTAGAAGAACTAATTTGTATGTCTAACAGATGGACAAGACTTGGATAACTTCTGCTCGAAGATTCTCCGCTGCATATGTCGAGGGGGTTGAAAACTTCATGAATTTTATCAGAGCTGAGTACGATGGTCCAAAATCAGATGTGCTCTGCCCGTGTAGCAGTTGTATGAATTCAGTTACAAGACCCCAGTCAACTGTGCAAAATCATCTACACTTGTATGGGATGTCGGTCACATATACTAGGTGGTTTCATCATGGTGAAGCTGTGAACGTCAATGTTATTGACTACGTGGAAGCAGCAGATCACCATCTTGATCTGCCTGATGCTTAGGTGGAAGAGGAGGAGGAGGTGGTGGTGGCGGAGCTAGTGAGTTTGACCAACATTGAAACAATGCCACGAAATGCTCGTGCATTCCGTGAACTTTCACCCACAGAAGAAAAATGATGGGCCCGCATGTTGGAACAATGCAACGTTGCTGTCACCCCAGGAAATAAGCTGTCAGTATTCTCAGCTATGGTCACCTTTCTTTAGGTGAAGACATCTGAGCGGATGACCAACAAATCATTCGATGCGATGTTGGCTGCTTTCCGCAAATCTTTCCCAGATGCTTCTGAGCTGCCACACACCTATAGTAAAATGAAGAATTTCCTTCGTGCAGTTGGAATTGGATATGATATGATCCATGTTTGTAAGAATAATTGTGTTATGTTCCGGAAGGATTATGCCAACTTAAGTGAATGCCGAAATGCAAATCATCAAGATGGAAAGATGGCGATGCTGTGAAGAGGGTTCCTCATAATGTTCTGAGACATTTTCCAATTACACCAAGATTGCAGAGGTTGTTTCATGATGCTGAAACAAGAGAGGATGTACTGTGGCATTCTAGGAACTAGGAGTACAGAGATCAGAATGTAATGAGCCATCCATCTCATGGTAGTGAGTGGAAACGCTTCAATCATAAACACAAAAACTTTGATGCTGACCCAAGAAACATTAGACTTGGCTTAGCTTCAGATGGATTTAACCCATTTGGCCACCAGAGCGCCACATATAGCATGTGGCCAGTGCTTGTTATCCCTTACAACATGCCTCCAAATGTCCGCACCAAAGAATCGAACTACATGATGGCCTTGCTCATCCCAGGTCCAAAAAGTCCTGGAAAGGATTTTGATTTGTTCATGGAGCCTCTTGTGGAGGAACTTCAACAGCTATGGAAGGGTGTTCTCACTCGAGACCTATATAGCAGCCCACCAACTGATTTCTTTCTGTGTGCTATTGTAATTTGGTGCATCCATGATTATCCGGCTTTGGGCACTATGTTAGGGCGAACGACACATGGTTACAATGCATGTGTTCGCTGTGACAGGAATCCACTGTCATACGCAATACTTAGCAAGATCTGTTACATTGGACACCGCCGTTTCCTTGCCAAGGATAAGCCGCATCCTAGAAAATACCGAAGACATGTGTTCAATGCAAAGCATGAAAACCGTGATGCGCCAAAGAGGCTCACCGCCGATGAGTTGCAAGTGGAATTAGAGAAGGTCAGGCATATTACACCAGGAAACCATCCTGGTAATGGTAGCGGGAAAAGGAAGCGTGGCACGGTAGAAGAGAGATTATTGTTTACCCGCAGGTCCACTTTGTGGGACTTGGAGTATTGGAAAAATTTGGATCTGCGGCATAATCTTGATGTGATGCACATCGAGAAAAATATATGTGACAGCATTATCGGCACACTTCTTAACATTGAAGGCAAGACGAAAGATACCTTAAAATCTAGGACTGATTTGACACACCTGGGTATCAGAAAGGATTTGCAGGTGCAAGATGAAGGGAAACCACGGGATATGGCACCAGCTGTGTACGTCTTGGACAAGGTAAAAAGAAAAGAATTTTGCGAGGTCCTGTCACGTGTGAGGTTCCCACATGGATATACTTCCAACCCTGAAAGGAGAGTCAGTGCAAATGGAAACAAGGTACAAGGGTTGAAAACTCATGACTGCCACGTCCTACTTCAAAGGGTTTTACCTGTTATCCTTAGAGGATTGGGCCGCCCTGACTTATACAGAGCAGTTGCAGAGTTGGGACAATTCTTTAGGGAACTTTGCAGTAGAAATATTAGGATAGATGCTTTGGAGCATCTTAGAGAGAAGATACCAACTATCCTATGCGACCTTGAGAAGATATATCCTCCTGCCTTCTTTGATGTGATGGTGCATTTGGCTGTTCATCTACCTGATGAGGCACTACTTAGAGGTCCAGTACAGTATGGCTGGATGTACCCTATTGAAAGGCGGCTAGGCACTTTCAAGGGCTATGTTAGGAACAGAGCTAGACCCGAGGGTTCCATTGCAGAGGCCTACATTGCTACAGAAGCGTTGACATTCTGCTCAAAATACATTGAAACAGCTGATCAGCTTAGCAAAGAGGTGGGTGAAGACAATCCTGGGCTCAATGTTTTCGATTATTCTGTTCGAGTTACAGGGAAGAGTCGACAAGAGGACAAACCTGAAGATTTGAACAAAATGGTTTGGTATGTGTTGAATAACTATCCTGAGATACTACCTTATATCAAGTAAGTGCAGTATTGCAGCTTATACATCGTAATCTACTAAACTTGCAGCACATTCTTATATATTTAGATGTTTGACGTGATCACTATGTTGTGCAGCATGTACAAAGAGGAGTTACTGCCGCAAAATCCAAGAAACATTGACAAACTGGTTATGGTAGGATTTTCGAAATGGTTCAAGAACCATGTAAGCTTTTGAAGTGCACTGTCAGTTTTTTTAATATATTGAGTACATAAGATGATCAGCTTGTCTATTTTCTAACAATAGGTTAAGAAGATGCGGGAGTATGGGCAGGTAGTTGATGATGCCCTTTACTCACTAGCAATGGGTCCTGATACTCGGGTAAGACATTATGAATCTTGCGTTGTTGGAGATGTGCGCTACAACACCCTTGCACGAGACGAAGGCAGGAAGACACAAAACAGTGCCATCATGAGCATGGATACATATGACAAAGAGACAACTGAAATGTATGCTAACATAACAGACATTGTTCAGTTGCAGTATATCTCCAGTTTCGAGGATCATCGGTGTGTGGTTCTGTTGTGCTATCGTTGGTATAACCTGTTTTCCAGGATCGCAAAACCCAGAGTTGATGATTATTTCAAATCCATCAATGTCAAGGCGGCGTACCAGACCAACGAGCCTTTTATTTTGGCAAATCAAGCAACACATATATTTTTCTTGGAAGACACATTTGCACGTAGCGATGACTCGAGAGTATTGCAAAGGTTTGAGCAGAGGAATTCGTTTAATGAAGTTGCACAACAAGATGATGCTTACACTGCTCCTGATGTACAAGATAACACAGATGTTCCTAATATCTTTGAGAACCATCATGTCAATGACGCCGGCGAAAAGATTGCCTGTCGTGCTGTGGACATACAAGAGTTGATCAAGAAGAAGCCAACGTTCGAGGACGTTGAGGACGAAGAAGAAGATGACACCGTGGGGAATTACGATTCAGACTGATAAACATGGCGAAGATGTTGACGCTGCTGCTGCGGATCATGATTACATTGCTTTTGTCGTATTTGCCTGTCAGAAGACGTTTTTTTATCTACTATGTGAAATTGTGTTTGCTATGACAACTTAAACCTGATGAACATGTTGTTTAGTATTTTGTTGTGAGAACATCACTTGTTATGTATGCTGATTTGTGTTTGGTGATTGTATGACAACTAAAACATGATGACATTGTTGTTTAGTTGTACTCATATTTGGCTGTGAAACTTGAATTTGATGACATAGTTTGCTGTTGGACTGCAATTTGCTCGACGTCTTCGAATGAGAACAAAGCTGACCCGACAGGGCCTCTGCTATCTATTTATTTATATGAGCAAAAGGGGATACCCCCTGATTTCCGTTAATAGAAATCATTAGATGTTCACAACACTATGCCCAGCCTGCTACATAGGTTTCATTCATTACTAGTTTCAGCAAAGTGCTCATGTCGTAGCCACTGAATACATCACGAGTGCTACATACACTGCAAATAAAGAGACAATCATCCTACAGAGCACATCGATTTTGCACATTATCTTCACAAGCTCTTTCATCTCCTCATTGTTGTCAAGGCTGTTCAGCAGTTGTTGCTTGGCCATGATCAGAGGAACTATGTCTTTAACCTTCTTCTCTGCATCTTCCTCTTCTGCCGTTCCTTCAGTTACTTGTCCAACACCCCAACCTGCTGGTATTGGGATTCCTCGGCTAACCAAATAATCAGCGTAGTTGCATTCCCCCACATTAGCAACTTCCCAGAAATACAAATCACACGAATCTTCCCTTTTCTGCACGAATCAAATTCAAAGATCATCAACCAAACTATTAAAAAAATCAACAACTGAAAGCAGCAGAACAACACTTAAACATATTATTACCCCATGATTCAGGCATTTGTAGAAGACTCGGCCAGGGTTGCGGATTGTGGTTGAGACACGACAGATGATTCTGCGTGATTTGCAGCAGTGGCACCACACCAACGGCAGCGGGTTGCGATGAGCAATCGGTTGCGGTGCGCGTGCCGGCGGGGGTGTGATGAGACCCACAGGCGATGGTACGGGTGGCGACTTGGCGCATATCTGGTTTGTGCCTGCTAAAGAGCAGGTGGACGAGTAGCCAATGGACATGGTTGCTTCGGCCAGAGCTTCTGATGCTAGGCAGAGTAAGTAGAGAAGAGGGGAAGCGAACGTTGGATATGTCAGTTTCATTACTTGCAGAGTAGCATAGCACCATATATAGTCATAGTCTAGGTTTGGATTCGAACCAGCTACAGGAGCACGTCTTTCTTTTTTCTAAAACTCGGCAATGTCTCTTTACTGGTACACTAGCTTGTTCTGTACGCCTTCCCAAGTCTTTGATTTTCTTTCCCTTTTTTGCGAGGAAGGAAGGAGGACAAAATTGAGAGTTCCTCAGACTTGAACCCAAGACCTCTCGGTTGAAAACCAAGGGTGCTAGTCACTTATGTGGCGAACGTTCCCTGTGAGGAGGACGGCAGACGAACGCGTTTTCCTCGCAGTTTTCTTCCTATATATAAAAAAGTATGCTACTTGGTGTCCGCTTAGTCAAAAAACGATTGTGCCAACCTTGACCATTCGATTGACATTCAACGTCTGTCGCGTTTCTTCAGTCTCTTCTTCCTCGAGCCGCCAAAGCCAAACCAGCGCCGGCGGGACCGCCTGCTCTCGCCTCCCACGGCTGGCTGTGATCTTCCACGGCTCCTGTTCGTTCCCGTCCAAGGCCTCACCTTCGTCCTCCGTGCTCGCCGCGGCGCCGCCCTCCGATGTTGTCAACATGGTCAATAACTGAGAGGAGTAAGGAGATGACTGTACATGGTGAGGATGACAGTAGGGACCCAGCAGCGCGCGTAGTAATTTTGTTTTTTCGGGACGGAGAAGGGTATCAATTGGGTTGTGCGGGACCCGTGGCCCGTCTAGCCCAGGCTTTTATTTCATATGTTTAGCACATGACCAGCCCAATTTGTTTTTTTCCTTTCTGAAAAATGGCTAGCCAGCTATTTTGTTTTTTGCAGAATAACCAACATAAGCCTACTTGCTTTTCTACGCCCTGCTGGGCCGAAAATCTTTCAAGACGAGGAGGGATGCATTTTGCCCAGGAAATGGGCTATAAGTAATAAGAAATGGGCTATAAGTAATAATAAATGGGCTATAAGTAATAATAAATGGGTTGTAAAATGAAAAAAATACAGCAAACAGGCAATTAGTTCCCAAATACTGTTTTCTTTCGGATTTTGATATTTTAAATTTCATTGTTTTTGTGCGGGTAAAATTTCATTGAATTTAGATTAAGGTATATTTAGATTTAAAATTAATTTGAATCTGGCTAGAAATTTCGGGCTGTATGCTGTTTGGGACAGATTTGGAGGCTGACTTGTGGGTCTACTAGGTTGACGTGTACTTTGGCTTTGTCAACTTAGTCCACAAACGATTCTAGCAGCAGTGACCGTTGGATGTTAATCCAACGGCCGTGTTGCTTCTTCAATATCTGATCTTCTTGCTCCAGCCGCCCAAACCAGCTCCGGTGGGACTGCCTGCTCCCGCCTCCCGTGGCCGGCTGTGCTGCCGCACAGGCCGCACCGCCCCATCCTACTTCATTGCTGGCCAGGCCATTCCTCTACTCACCCACACCTCCTGTTATTTTCCGGCGACGGCAGCCGGACAGTACACCCTCGTACTCCCCACCGCGTGGGCAACCATTGCCGAGTCTTCCCCGGCTCCGTGTCGTTCCCTTCATAGGCCTCGCCGTCGTCCACCGCCATGGTGCTCTCGGCGCGGCCTGGTCAACGTGGTCAACGAACGACATCCATCGGCCGTGGACTGTACGTGCAAAATAATGATTCCTCCACCTGACAGCTGGGACCCACCGGAAGGGCCTCTGTATTTCACGAAAAAAACGTTCTCCCGCTGACATGTCGGACCCACCAGCTATATCTTTGCGCGCAAGGAAGTACCTCCTTATTACGCACAAAAAAATGAATACCCACCCTGCTAGATGGGACCCACCATAGTGGGAGCATGACTTGTGGGCCAACTAAGTTGACGGGGGACGGAGGGCTTTGTCAACTTAGTCAATATGAACGATTCTAGCTCCAGTGACCGTACGATGTCCATCCAACAGCCATAGTGCTTCTTCAACCTCTGGTCTTCTTGCTCCAGCCGCCCAAAGCAGCGTCAGTCGTGCCGCGTGCTCCTGCCTCTCGTGGCCGGCTGTGATGCCGCGGAGGCCTCACCGCCCCCTACTACTCCCACCGTTGGCCCAGGGTATCCCTCTACTCACCCACACCCCCTGTTATTCTGCGGCGACGACAGCCTCACGCCGTAGCCGAACCAGTGAACCCTCGTACTCCTCTCCGCGCGGGCTACCACTGCTGCATCCTCCCCGGCTCCGCGTCGTCCCCTTCCTAGGCCTCACCATCGTCCAGACCACCGCCCTGGTGCTCTTGGCACGGCGTGGTCAACGACCGACTTCCATCGGAAGAGTACTGTACGTGGAGAGGCTGACAGTTGGGTCCAGGCGGCCGCAAGGAAGTGCCTCCTTATTATGCGCAAAATAATTATTCCTCCACCTGACAGCAGGGACCCACCGGACGGGCCACCTTATTTCATGAAAAAAACGTTACCCCCCGGACTGCTGGGACCCACCGGACGGGCCAGCATATTTCACGAAAAAAACGTTCCCCGCGCTGTCAGCTCGGACCCACCGGAAGACCCTTGCTAGCTGGGACCCACCATGGTGGGAGGTTGACTTGTGGGCCTACTAAGTTAACTGGGACGGGGGCCTTTGTCAACTTTAGTCAATATGAACGATTCTAACTCTAGTGACCGTACGATGTCCATCCAACGGCCGTAGTGCTCCTTCAACCTCTGGTCTTCTTGCTCCAGCCGCCCAAAGCAGCGCCGGTCGTGCCGCATGCTCCCACCTCCCGTGGCCGGCTGTGCTGCCGTGGAGGCCTCACCGCCCCCTACTATTCCCACCGCTGGCCAGGCCCTGCGGCTACGGCAGCCTCACACCGCAGCCGAACCAGTGAACCCTCGTAATCCTCTCCGTGCGGGCTTCCACTGCCGCGTCTTCCCCGGCTCCCCGTCGTCCCCTTCCTAGGCCTCGCCGTCGTCCACCGCCCTGGTGCTCTTGGCGTAGCGTGGTCAACACGGTCAAGCAACGACTTCCATCGGACGTGGACTGTACGTGGAGAGGCTGACAGCTGGGCCCACGGCCGCAGCAAGGAAGTGCCTCCTTATTACGTGGAAAATAATGATTCCTCCACCTGACAGCTGGGACCCACCGGACGGGCCACTGTATTTCGCAAAAAACGTTTCCCCCTGACTGCTGGGACCCACCAGCTACATCTTCACATGCAAGGAAGTG